>NW_028134129.1:0-57000 GCF_964662115.1 Mustela nivalis | reverse complement strand
TTCTCATGGCCTGCTGTTCGTGCCTCGGCAGGCTATTCTGCTTCCCGAGCGTTTCCAGACCCCAAGGCCAAGGGATCCTTCTCTTCCCTGGGGCGGCGTGCTGTGCCTTCCCCACACTTGCTCCTGGGGAGCGTGGTGACAGACGTGAGCAACCATGCTTCTCTCTCAGGCAGAAAGGATGCTAGGGCAAAGAGGATTTCGCTCCATGCGGGTATCTTCCAACATGCTGCGGAGACTCGCTTAGGCAAGCAGCAACAGCATCCCCAAACCCAACTCTGATTTCCCAACGAATGCTGTGCTTTCCAAGGGGAGATGCCCAGGCAAAGGGGCTTTCAATGTATGCGGGTTTCTCCCACCGCGAGACTGGGCTCAGGCACGCAGCAGCAGCCCCCTAAACATTTCTCGGGGAATGCTGTCCTTTCGCAGAGGCTTTGGTTTGGAGCAAAAAGCCCTTAGCCACTGCTTCCTCAGCAAGGCTTCTGTCGCGTCAGGGAAGAAGAGCTGCGGGAGAGCTGATGCCTCTTGGGCCTTGCTTTCCCTGGCTCCATGTTCGCGCCTGGATTTCACTTTGCTAAGCCGAACTAGGCAGACACAGTCACAACCCTGCAGCAGCGTGCGTGGCCTAGCATGGCACTCTATTCCTAATTCCATCTCCTGCTCTGGTAAGGCTTTGCCTTTTGCTCCGGTGCTCGGGCAGACTCGGGGTCAAGGCCAGTGCACCCATGCCCTTCTCTTCCCCTCATGTCTCCTTAGCAGCCAGGCTTCAATCTCTCCGCACAGGGAGGAGAGGACACTTGTCTTCTCATGGCCGGCTGTTGGTGCCTCGGCAGGCTATTCTGCTTCCCGAGCGTTTCCAGACCCAAGGCCAAGGGATCCTTCTCTTCCCCGGGGGCGGCGTGCTGTGCCTTCCCCAAAATTGCTCCTGGGGAGCGCGGTGACAGACGTGAGCAACCATGCTTCTCTCTCAGGCAGAAAGGATGCTAGGGCAAAGAGGATTTCGCTCCATGCGGGTATCTTCCAACATGCTGCGGAGACTCGCTTAGGCAAGCAGCAGCAGCCCCCAAAACATTTCTCGGGGAATGCTGTCCTTTCGCAGAGGCTTTGGTTTGGAGCAAACAGCCCTTCGCCACTGCTTCCTCAGCAAGGCTTCTGTCGCGTCTGGGAAGAAGAGCTGCGGGAGAGCTGGTGCCTCTTGGGCCTTGCTTTCCCTGGCTCCATGTTCGCGTCCTGGGTTCACCCTGCCAGGCCGAACTACGCAGACACAGTCACAACCGTGCAGTAGCGCGCTTAGCCTAGGATGGCACTCCATGCACACTACCATCTCCCGGTGTAGGCATCGCTTGGCCTTTTACTCTGGCGCTCAGGCCGACTCGCGGACTAGGCCTGTGCTTTCCCCACAGGAAAGGAGAGGTGACAGGATCCCTGCACACCGCCCGTGCACTGAATAGGGAGCTTTGGGGGACTGTCACCACTCCTTCCCCTTAAAACCCGGGCCTCCTCCAAGCTTCTACATCCCGGAGGAAGACGGCATCTGATGGCCAGGTCTTTCTGGGAGTTGTTTCTCGAGTTTAGGGTAGGCGCCTGGTGGCAAGCCCATGGCTCCACCACGGTTATGTGGCCTAGGAGCTGCTGTCTCTTTGGGCCCAAAGGCTCAGGACAGGCATGCTTTCTGCCCAGACTCCTTCCTCAGAGTGGAGCCCTTTCCCCTGCCCTAATCTCCCCCTCGTGTCTCCTTAGCAGCCCGGCTTCCTTCGCTCTGCAGTGACAGATGTGTCCCTTTCCTTAAGGCTCTTTCCACAGGCACCACCGCGCTTCTCTCTCAGGCAGAGCGGAAGCCCAGGCAAAGAGGATTTCGCTCCATGCGGGTTTATTCCACCGTGCAGTGGAGACTAGCTCCGGCAAGCAGCAGGCAGCATCCCACAGAACCGACTCTGATTTCCCAGCGACTGCTATGCTTTCGCAGAGGTTTTCAGCTTGGCGCAAACCGCACTTCGCTGCTGCTTCCTCAGCAAGGCTTTGGTCGTTCGCTCTGTCGCGGCTGGAAAGAAGAGCCGCGGGAGAGCTGGTGCCTCTTGGGCCTTGTTTTCCCGGGCTCCAAGTTCGCGCCCGGGGTTCACCTTGCTAAGCCGATCTAAGCAGACACAGTCACAACCCTGCAGCAGCGTGCGTTGCCTAGCATGACACTCTTTGCCTATTACCATCTCCTGGCGTAGGTAAGGCTTTGCCTTTTGCTGCGGCGCTCGGGCAGACTCGGGGTCAAGGCCAGTGCCTTCACCACAGGAGAGAAGAGGCGACAGGATCCCTGCACAGGGCCCGAGCACTGGGATGGGGAACGGTGGGGACTGTCTCCACTCTTTCCCCGGCACACCCCCGGCCACCCACAATGCTGCCATATCTTGGTGGAAGACGGCATCTGACTGCACGTTTCTCCATGGGGTTGTTTCTGCGAGTTCCGGGTATGGCACCTGGTGGCAAGCCCAAGTCTGCCCTTGGGACAGGTGGCCAAACAGATGCTTTCCCCTTGGGACAAGAGGCACAGGACAGGCCTGCCTTCTGCCCAGACTCCTTCCTCAGAGTGGAGCACGCACCCATGCCCTTGTCTTCCCCTCATGTCTCCTTAGCAGCCAGGCTTCAATCTCTCCGCACAGGGAGGAGAGGACACTTGTCTTCTCATGGCCTGCTGTTCGTGCCTCGGCAGGCTATTCTGCTTCCCGAGCGTTTCCAGACCCCAAGGCCAAGGGATCCTTCTCTTCCCTGGGGCGGCGTGCTGTGCCTTCCCCACACTTGCTCCTGGGGAGCGTGGTGACAGACGTGAGCAACCATGCTTCTCTCTCAGGCAGAAAGGATGCTAGGGCAAAGAGGATTTCGCTCCATGCGGGTATCTTCCAACATGCTGCGGAGACTCGCTTAGGCAAGCAGCAACAGCATCCCCAAACCCAACTCTGATTTCCCAACGAATGCTGTGCTTTCCAAGGGGAGATGCCCAGGCAAAGGGGCTTTCAATGTATGCGGGTTTCTCCCACCGCGAGACTGGGCTCAGGCACGCAGCAGCAGCCCCCTAAACATTTCTCGGGGAATGCTGTCCTTTCGCAGAGGCTTTGGTTTGGAGCAAAAAGCCCTTAGCCACTGCTTCCTCAGCAAGGCTTCTGTCGCGTCAGGGAAGAAGAGCTGCGGGAGAGCTGATGCCTCTTGGGCCTTGCTTTCCCTGGCTCCATGTTCGCGCCTGGATTTCACTTTGCTAAGCCGAACTAGGCAGACACAGTCACAACCCTGCAGCAGCGTGCGTGGCCTAGCATGGCACTCTATTCCTAATTCCATCTCCTGCTCTGGTAAGGCTTTGCCTTTTGCTCCGGTGCTCGGGCAGACTCGGGGTCAAGGCCAGTGCACCCATGCCCTTCTCTTCCCCTCATGTCTCCTTAGCAGCCAGGCTTCAATCTCTCCGCACAGGGAGGAGAGGACACTTGTCTTCTCATGGCCGGCTGTTGGTGCCTCGGCAGGCTATTCTGCTTCCCGAGCGTTTCCAGACCCAAGGCCAAGGGATCCTTCTCTTCCCCGGGGGCGGCGTGCTGTGCCTTCCCCAAAATTGCTCCTGGGGAGCGCGGTGACAGACGTGAGCAACCATGCTTCTCTCTCAGGCAGAAAGGATGCTAGGGCAAAGAGGATTTCGCTCCATGCGGGTATCTTCCAACATGCTGCGGAGACTCGCTTAGGCAAGCAGCAGCAGCCCCCAAAACATTTCTCGGGGAATGCTGTCCTTTCGCAGAGGCTTTGGTTTGGAGCAAACAGCCCTTCGCCACTGCTTCCTCAGCAAGGCTTCTGTCGCGTCTGGGAAGAAGAGCTGCGGGAGAGCTGGTGCCTCTTGGGCCTTGCTTTCCCTGGCTCCATGTTCGCGTCCTGGGTTCACCCTGCCAGGCCGAACTAAGCAGACACAGTCACAACCGTGCCGTAGCGCGCTTAGCCTAGGATGGCACTCCATGCACACTACCATCTCCCGGTGTAGGCATCGCTTGGCCTTTTACTCTGGCGCTCAGGCCGACTCGCGGACTAGGCCTGTGCTTTCCCCACAGGAAAGGAGAGGTGACAGGATCCCTGCACACCGCCCGTGCACTGAATAGGGAGCTTTGGGGGACTGTCACCACTCCTTCCCCTTAAAACCCGGGCCTCCTCCAAGCTTCTACATCCCGGAGGAAGACGGCATCTGATGGCCAGGTCTTTCTGGGAGTTGTTTCTCGAGTTTAGGGTAGGCGCCTGGTGGCAAGCCCATGGCTCCACCACGGTTATGTGGCCTAGGAGCTGCTGTCTCTTTGGGCCCAAAGGCTCAGGACAGGCATGCTTTCTGCCCAGACTCCTTCCTCAGAGTGGAGCCCTTTCCCCTGCCCTAATCTCCCCCTCGTGTCTCCTTAGCAGCCCGGCTTCCTTCGCTCTGCAGTGACAGATGTGTCCCTTTCCTTAAGGCTCTTTCCACAGGCACCACCGCGCTTCTCTCTCAGGCAGAGCGGAAGCCCAGGCAAAGAGGATTTCGCTCCATGCGGGTTTATTCCACCGTGCAGTGGAGACTAGCTCCGGCAAGCAGCAGGCAGCATCCCACAGAACCGACTCTGATTTCCCAGCGACTGCTATGCTTTCGCAGAGGTTTTCAGCTTGGCGCAAACCGCACTTCGCTGCTGCTTCCTCAGCAAGGCTTTGGTCGTTCGCTCTGTCGCGGCTGGAAAGAAGAGCCGCGGGAGAGCTGGTGCCTCTTGGGCCTTGTTTTCCCGGGCTCCAAGTTCGCGCCCGGGGTTCACCTTGCTAAGCCGATCTAAGCAGACACAGTCACAACCCTGCAGCAGCGTGCGTTGCCTAGCATGACACTCTTTGCCTATTACCATCTCCTGGCGTAGGTAAGGCTTTGCCTTTTGCTCCGGCGCTCGGGCAGACTCGGGGTCAAGGCCAGTGCCTTCACCACAGGAGAGAAGAGGCGACAGGATCCCTGCACAGGGCCCGAGCACTGGGATGGGGAACGGTGGGGACTGTCTCCACTCTTTCCCCGGCACACCCCCGGCCACCCACAATGCTGCCATATCTTGGTGGAAGACGGCATCTGACTGCACGTTTCTCCATGGGGTTGTTTCTGCGAGTTCCGGGTATGGCACCTGGTGGCAAGCCCAAGTCTGCCCTTGGGACAGGTGGCCAAACAGATGCTTTCCCCTTGGGACAAGAGGCACAGGACAGGCCTGCCTTCTGCCCAGACTCCTTCCTCAGAGTGGAGCACGCACCCATGCCCTTGTCTTCCCCTCATGTCTCCTTAGCAGCCAGGCTTCAATCTCTCCGCACAGGGAGGAGAGGACACTTGTCTTCTCATGGCCTGCTGTTCGTGCCTCGGCAGGCTATTCTGCTTCCCGAGCGTTTCCAGACCCCAAGGCCAAGGGATCCTTCTCTTCCCTGGGGCGGCGTGCTGTGCCTTCCCCACACTTGCTCCTGGGGAGCGTGGTGACAGACGTGAGCAACCATGCTTCTCTCTCAGGCAGAAAGGATGCTAGGGCAAAGAGGATTTCGCTCCATGCGGGTATCTTCCAACATGCTGCGGAGACTCGCTTAGGCAAGCAGCAACAGCATCCCCAAACCCAACTCTGATTTCCCAACGAATGCTGTGCTTTCCAAGGGGAGATGCCCAGGCAAAGGGGCTTTCAATGTATGCGGGTTTCTCCCACCGCGAGACTGGGCTCAGGCACGCAGCAGCAGCCCCCTAAACATTTCTCGGGGAATGCTGTCCTTTCGCAGAGGCTTTGGTTTGGAGCAAAAAGCCCTTAGCCACTGCTTCCTCAGCAAGGCTTCTGTCGCGTCAGGGAAGAAGAGCTGCGGGAGAGCTGATGCCTCTTGGGCCTTGCTTTCCCTGGCTCCATGTTCGCGCCTGGATTTCACTTTGCTAAGCCGAACTAGGCAGACACAGTCACAACCCTGCAGCAGCGTGCGTGGCCTAGCATGGCACTCTATTCCTAATTCCATCTCCTGCTCTGGTAAGGCTTTGCCTTTTGCTCCGGTGCTCGGGCAGACTCGGGGTCAAGGCCAGTGCACCCATGCCCTTCTCTTCCCCTCATGTCTCCTTAGCAGCCAGGCTTCAATCTCTCCGCACAGGGAGGAGAGGACACTTGTCTTCTCATGGCCGGCTGTTGGTGCCTCGGCAGGCTATTCTGCTTCCCGAGCGTTTCCAGACCCAAGGCCAAGGGATCCTTCTCTTCCCCGGGGGCGGCGTGCTGTGCCTTCCCCAAAATTGCTCCTGGGGAGCGCGGTGACAGACGTGAGCAACCATGCTTCTCTCTCAGGCAGAAAGGATGCTAGGGCAAAGAGGATTTCGCTCCATGCGGGTATCTTCCAACATGCTGCGGAGACTCGCTTAGGCAAGCAGCAGCAGCCCCCAAAACATTTCTCGGGGAATGCTGTCCTTTCGCAGAGGCTTTGGTTTGGAGCAAACAGCCCTTCGCCACTGCTTCCTCAGCAAGGCTTCTGTCGCGTCTGGGAAGAAGAGCTGCGGGAGAGCTGGTGCCTCTTGGGCCTTGCTTTCCCTGGCTCCATGTTCGCGTCCTGGGTTCACCCTGCCAGGCCGAACTAAGCAGACACAGTCACAACCGTGCCGTAGCGCGCTTAGCCTAGGATGGCACTCCATGCACACTACCATCTCCCGGTGTAGGCATCGCTTGGCCTTTTACTCTGGCGCTCAGGCCGACTCGCGGACTAGGCCTGTGCTTTCCCCACAGGAAAGGAGAGGTGACAGGATCCCTGCACACCGCCCGTGCACTGAATAGGGAGCTTTGGGGGACTGTCACCACTCCTTCCCCTTAAAACCCGGGCCTCCTCCAAGCTTCTACATCCCGGAGGAAGACGGCATCTGATGGCCAGGTCTTTCTGGGAGTTGTTTCTCGAGTTTAGGGTAGGCGCCTGGTGGCAAGCCCATGGCTCCACCACGGTTATGTGGCCTAGGAGCTGCTGTCTCTTTGGGCCCAAAGGCTCAGGACAGGCATGCTTTCTGCCCAGACTCCTTCCTCAGAGTGGAGCCCTTTCCCCTGCCCTAATCTCCCCCTCGTGTCTCCTTAGCAGCCCGGCTTCCTTCGCTCTGCAGTGACAGATGTGTCCCTTTCCTTAAGGCTCTTTCCACAGGCACCACCGCGCTTCTCTCTCAGGCAGAGCGGAAGCCCAGGCAAAGAGGATTTCGCTCCATGCGGGTTTATTCCACCGTGCAGTGGAGACTAGCTCCGGCAAGCAGCAGGCAGCATCCCACAGAACCGACTCTGATTTCCCAGCGACTGCTATGCTTTCGCAGAGGTTTTCAGCTTGGCGCAAACCGCACTTCGCTGCTGCTTCCTCAGCAAGGCTTTGGTCGTTCGCTCTGTCGCGGCTGGAAAGAAGAGCCGCGGGAGAGCTGGTGCCTCTTGGGCCTTGTTTTCCCGGGCTCCAAGTTCGCGCCCGGGGTTCACCTTGCTAAGCCGATCTAAGCAGACACAGTCACAACCCTGCAGCAGCGTGCGTTGCCTAGCATGACACTCTTTGCCTATTACCATCTCCTGGCGTAGGTAAGGCTTTGCCTTTTGCTGCGGCGCTCGGGCAGACTCGGGGTCAAGGCCAGTGCCTTCACCACAGGAGAGAAGAGGCGACAGGATCCCTGCACAGGGCCCGAGCACTGGGATGGGGAACGGTGGGGACTGTCTCCACTCTTTCCCCGGCACACCCCCGGCCACCCACAATGCTGCCATATCTTGGTGGAAGACGGCATCTGACTGCACGTTTCTCCATGGGGTTGTTTCTGCGAGTTCCGGGTATGGCACCTGGTGGCAAGCCCAAGTCTGCCCTTGGGACAGGTGGCCAAACAGATGCTTTCCCCTTGGGACAAGAGGCACAGGACAGGCCTGCCTTCTGCCCAGACTCCTTCCTCAGAGTGGAGCACGCACCCATGCCCTTGTCTTCCCCTCATGTCTCCTTAGCAGCCAGGCTTCAATCTCTCCGCACAGGGAGGAGAGGACACTTGTCTTCTCATGGCCTGCTGTTCGTGCCTCGGCAGGCTATTCTGCTTCCCGAGCGTTTCCAGACCCCAAGGCCAAGGGATCCTTCTCTTCCCTGGGGCGGCGTGCTGTGCCTTCCCCACACTTGCTCCTGGGGAGCGTGGTGACAGACGTGAGCAACCATGCTTCTCTCTCAGGCAGAAAGGATGCTAGGGCAAAGAGGATTTCGCTCCATGCGGGTATCTTCCAACATGCTGCGGAGACTCGCTTAGGCAAGCAGCAACAGCATCCCCAAACCCAACTCTGATTTCCCAACGAATGCTGTGCTTTCCAAGGGGAGATGCCCAGGCAAAGGGGCTTTCAATGTATGCGGGTTTCTCCCACCGCGAGACTGGGCTCAGGCACGCAGCAGCAGCCCCCTAAACATTTCTCGGGGAATGCTGTCCTTTCGCAGAGGCTTTGGTTTGGAGCAAAAAGCCCTTAGCCACTGCTTCCTCAGCAAGGCTTCTGTCGCGTCAGGGAAGAAGAGCTGCGGGAGAGCTGATGCCTCTTGGGCCTTGCTTTCCCTGGCTCCATGTTCGCGCCTGGATTTCACTTTGCTAAGCCGAACTAGGCAGACACAGTCACAACCCTGCAGCAGCGTGCGTGGCCTAGCATGGCACTCTATTCCTAATTCCATCTCCTGCTCTGGTAAGGCTTTGCCTTTTGCTCCGGTGCTCGGGCAGACTCGGGGTCAAGGCCAGTGCACCCATGCCCTTCTCTTCCCCTCATGTCTCCTTAGCAGCCAGGCTTCAATCTCTCCGCACAGGGAGGAGAGGACACTTGTCTTCTCATGGCCGGCTGTTGGTGCCTCGGCAGGCTATTCTGCTTCCCGAGCGTTTCCAGACCCAAGGCCAAGGGATCCTTCTCTTCCCCGGGGGCGGCGTGCTGTGCCTTCCCCAAAATTGCTCCTGGGGAGCGCGGTGACAGACGTGAGCAACCATGCTTCTCTCTCAGGCAGAAAGGATGCTAGGGCAAAGAGGATTTCGCTCCATGCGGGTATCTTCCAACATGCTGCGGAGACTCGCTTAGGCAAGCAGCAGCAGCCCCCAAAACATTTCTCGGGGAATGCTGTCCTTTCGCAGAGGCTTTGGTTTGGAGCAAACAGCCCTTCGCCACTGCTTCCTCAGCAAGGCTTCTGTCGCGTCTGGGAAGAAGAGCTGCGGGAGAGCTGGTGCCTCTTGGGCCTTGCTTTCCCTGGCTCCATGTTCGCGTCCTGGGTTCACCCTGCCAGGCCGAACTACGCAGACACAGTCACAACCGTGCAGTAGCGCGCTTAGCCTAGGATGGCACTCCATGCACACTACCATCTCCCGGTGTAGGCATCGCTTGGCCTTTTACTCTGGCGCTCAGGCCGACTCGCGGACTAGGCCTGTGCTTTCCCCACAGGAAAGGAGAGGTGACAGGATCCCTGCACACCGCCCGTGCACTGAATAGGGAGCTTTGGGGGACTGTCACCACTCCTTCCCCTTAAAACCCGGGCCTCCTCCAAGCTTCTACATCCCGGAGGAAGACGGCATCTGATGGCCAGGTCTTTCTGGGAGTTGTTTCTCGAGTTTAGGGTAGGCGCCTGGTGGCAAGCCCATGGCTCCACCACGGTTATGTGGCCTAGGAGCTGCTGTCTCTTTGGGCCCAAAGGCTCAGGACAGGCATGCTTTCTGCCCAGACTCCTTCCTCAGAGTGGAGCCCTTTCCCCTGCCCTAATCTCCCCCTCGTGTCTCCTTAGCAGCCCGGCTTCCTTCGCTCTGCAGTGACAGATGTGTCCCTTTCCTTAAGGCTCTTTCCACAGGCACCACCGCGCTTCTCTCTCAGGCAGAGCGGAAGCCCAGGCAAAGAGGATTTCGCTCCATGCGGGTTTATTCCACCGTGCAGTGGAGACTAGCTCCGGCAAGCAGCAGGCAGCATCCCACAGAACCGACTCTGATTTCCCAGCGACTGCTATGCTTTCGCAGAGGTTTTCAGCTTGGCGCAAACCGCACTTCGCTGCTGCTTCCTCAGCAAGGCTTTGGTCGTTCGCTCTGTCGCGGCTGGAAAGAAGAGCCGCGGGAGAGCTGGTGCCTCTTGGGCCTTGTTTTCCCGGGCTCCAAGTTCGCGCCCGGGGTTCACCTTGCTAAGCCGATCTAAGCAGACACAGTCACAACCCTGCAGCAGCGTGCGTTGCCTAGCATGACACTCTTTGCCTATTACCATCTCCTGGCGTAGGTAAGGCTTTGCCTTTTGCTGCGGCGCTCGGGCAGACTCGGGGTCAAGGCCAGTGCCTTCACCACAGGAGAGAAGAGGCGACAGGATCCCTGCACAGGGCCCGAGCACTGGGATGGGGAACGGTGGGGACTGTCTCCACTCTTTCCCCGGCACACCCCCGGCCACCCACAATGCTGCCATATCTTGGTGGAAGACGGCATCTGACTGCACGTTTCTCCATGGGGTTGTTTCTGCGAGTTCCGGGTATGGCACCTGGTGGCAAGCCCAAGTCTGCCCTTGGGACAGGTGGCCAAACAGATGCTTTCCCCTTGGGACAAGAGGCACAGGACAGGCCTGCCTTCTGCCCAGACTCCTTCCTCAGAGTGGAGCACGCACCCATGCCCTTGTCTTCCCCTCATGTCTCCTTAGCAGCCAGGCTTCAATCTCTCCGCACAGGGAGGAGAGGACACTTGTCTTCTCATGGCCTGCTGTTCGTGCCTCGGCAGGCTATTCTGCTTCCCGAGCGTTTCCAGACCCCAAGGCCAAGGGATCCTTCTCTTCCCTGGGGCGGCGTGCTGTGCCTTCCCCACACTTGCTCCTGGGGAGCGTGGTGACAGACGTGAGCAACCATGCTTCTCTCTCAGGCAGAAAGGATGCTAGGGCAAAGAGGATTTCGCTCCATGCGGGTATCTTCCAACATGCTGCGGAGACTCGCTTAGGCAAGCAGCAACAGCATCCCCAAACCCAACTCTGATTTCCCAACGAATGCTGTGCTTTCCAAGGGGAGATGCCCAGGCAAAGGGGCTTTCAATGTATGCGGGTTTCTCCCACCGCGAGACTGGGCTCAGGCACGCAGCAGCAGCCCCCTAAACATTTCTCGGGGAATGCTGTCCTTTCGCAGAGGCTTTGGTTTGGAGCAAAAAGCCCTTAGCCACTGCTTCCTCAGCAAGGCTTCTGTCGCGTCAGGGAAGAAGAGCTGCGGGAGAGCTGATGCCTCTTGGGCCTTGCTTTCCCTGGCTCCATGTTCGCGCCTGGATTTCACTTTGCTAAGCCGAACTAGGCAGACACAGTCACAACCCTGCAGCAGCGTGCGTGGCCTAGCATGGCACTCTATTCCTAATTCCATCTCCTGCTCTGGTAAGGCTTTGCCTTTTGCTCCGGTGCTCGGGCAGACTCGGGGTCAAGGCCAGTGCACCCATGCCCTTCTCTTCCCCTCATGTCTCCTTAGCAGCCAGGCTTCAATCTCTCCGCACAGGGAGGAGAGGACACTTGTCTTCTCATGGCCGGCTGTTGGTGCCTCGGCAGGCTATTCTGCTTCCCGAGCGTTTCCAGACCCAAGGCCAAGGGATCCTTCTCTTCCCCGGGGGCGGCGTGCTGTGCCTTCCCCAAAATTGCTCCTGGGGAGCG
This sequence comes from Mustela nivalis, assembly GCF_964662115.1. Classification (NCBI taxonomy): domain Eukaryota; kingdom Metazoa; phylum Chordata; class Mammalia; order Carnivora; family Mustelidae; genus Mustela; species Mustela nivalis. The sequence continues at coordinate 45,400 of NW_028134129.1, read as the reverse complement.
CGGTGACAGACGTGAGCAACCATGCTTCTCTCTCAGGCAGAAAGGATGCTAGGGCAAAGAGGATTTCGCTCCATGCGGGTATCTTCCAACATGCTGCGGAGACTCGCTTAGGCAAGCAGCAGCAGCCCCCAAAACATTTCTCGGGGAATGCTGTCCTTTCGCAGAGGCTTTGGTTTGGAGCAAACAGCCCTTCGCCACTGCTTCCTCAGCAAGGCTTCTGTCGCGTCTGGGAAGAAGAGCTGCGGGAGAGCTGGTGCCTCTTGGGCCTTGCTTTCCCTGGCTCCATGTTCGCGTCCTGGGTTCACCCTGCCAGGCCGAACTAAGCAGACACAGTCACAACCGTGCCGTAGCGCGCTTAGCCTAGGATGGCACTCCATGCACACTACCATCTCCCGGTGTAGGCATCGCTTGGCCTTTTACTCTGGCGCTCAGGCCGACTCGCGGACTAGGCCTGTGCTTTCCCCACAGGAAAGGAGAGGTGACAGGATCCCTGCACACCGCCCGTGCACTGAATAGGGAGCTTTGGGGGACTGTCACCACTCCTTCCCCTTAAAACCCGGGCCTCCTCCAAGCTTCTACATCCCGGAGGAAGACGGCATCTGATGGCCAGGTCTTTCTGGGAGTTGTTTCTCGAGTTTAGGGTAGGCGCCTGGTGGCAAGCCCATGGCTCCACCACGGTTATGTGGCCTAGGAGCTGCTGTCTCTTTGGGCCCAAAGGCTCAGGACAGGCATGCTTTCTGCCCAGACTCCTTCCTCAGAGTGGAGCCCTTTCCCCTGCCCTAATCTCCCCCTCGTGTCTCCTTAGCAGCCCGGCTTCCTTCGCTCTGCAGTGACAGATGTGTCCCTTTCCTTAAGGCTCTTTCCACAGGCACCACCGCGCTTCTCTCTCAGGCAGAGCGGAAGCCCAGGCAAAGAGGATTTCGCTCCATGCGGGTTTATTCCACCGTGCAGTGGAGACTAGCTCCGGCAAGCAGCAGGCAGCATCCCACAGAACCGACTCTGATTTCCCAGCGACTGCTATGCTTTCGCAGAGGTTTTCAGCTTGGCGCAAACCGCACTTCGCTGCTGCTTCCTCAGCAAGGCTTTGGTCGTTCGCTCTGTCGCGGCTGGAAAGAAGAGCCGCGGGAGAGCTGGTGCCTCTTGGGCCTTGTTTTCCCGGGCTCCAAGTTCGCGCCCGGGGTTCACCTTGCTAAGCCGATCTAAGCAGACACAGTCACAACCCTGCAGCAGCGTGCGTTGCCTAGCATGACACTCTTTGCCTATTACCATCTCCTGGCGTAGGTAAGGCTTTGCCTTTTGCTCCGGCGCTCGGGCAGACTCGGGGTCAAGGCCAGTGCCTTCACCACAGGAGAGAAGAGGCGACAGGATCCCTGCACAGGGCCCGAGCACTGGGATGGGGAACGGTGGGGACTGTCTCCACTCTTTCCCCGGCACACCCCCGGCCACCCACAATGCTGCCATATCTTGGTGGAAGACGGCATCTGACTGCACGTTTCTCCATGGGGTTGTTTCTGCGAGTTCCGGGTATGGCACCTGGTGGCAAGCCCAAGTCTGCCCTTGGGACAGGTGGCCAAACAGATGCTTTCCCCTTGGGACAAGAGGCACAGGACAGGCCTGCCTTCTGCCCAGACTCCTTCCTCAGAGTGGAGCACGCACCCATGCCCTTGTCTTCCCCTCATGTCTCCTTAGCAGCCAGGCTTCAATCTCTCCGCACAGGGAGGAGAGGACACTTGTCTTCTCATGGCCTGCTGTTCGTGCCTCGGCAGGCTATTCTGCTTCCCGAGCGTTTCCAGACCCCAAGGCCAAGGGATCCTTCTCTTCCCTGGGGCGGCGTGCTGTGCCTTCCCCACACTTGCTCCTGGGGAGCGTGGTGACAGACGTGAGCAACCATGCTTCTCTCTCAGGCAGAAAGGATGCTAGGGCAAAGAGGATTTCGCTCCATGCGGGTATCTTCCAACATGCTGCGGAGACTCGCTTAGGCAAGCAGCAACAGCATCCCCAAACCCAACTCTGATTTCCCAACGAATGCTGTGCTTTCCAAGGGGAGATGCCCAGGCAAAGGGGCTTTCAATGTATGCGGGTTTCTCCCACCGCGAGACTGGGCTCAGGCACGCAGCAGCAGCCCCCTAAACATTTCTCGGGGAATGCTGTCCTTTCGCAGAGGCTTTGGTTTGGAGCAAAAAGCCCTTAGCCACTGCTTCCTCAGCAAGGCTTCTGTCGCGTCAGGGAAGAAGAGCTGCGGGAGAGCTGATGCCTCTTGGGCCTTGCTTTCCCTGGCTCCATGTTCGCGCCTGGATTTCACTTTGCTAAGCCGAACTAGGCAGACACAGTCACAACCCTGCAGCAGCGTGCGTGGCCTAGCATGGCACTCTATTCCTAATTCCATCTCCTGCTCTGGTAAGGCTTTGCCTTTTGCTCCGGTGCTCGGGCAGACTCGGGGTCAAGGCCAGTGCACCCATGCCCTTCTCTTCCCCTCATGTCTCCTTAGCAGCCAGGCTTCAATCTCTCCGCACAGGGAGGAGAGGACACTTGTCTTCTCATGGCCGGCTGTTGGTGCCTCGGCAGGCTATTCTGCTTCCCGAGCGTTTCCAGACCCAAGGCCAAGGGATCCTTCTCTTCCCCGGGGGCGGCGTGCTGTGCCTTCCCCAAAATTGCTCCTGGGGAGCGCGGTGACAGACGTGAGCAACCATGCTTCTCTCTCAGGCAGAAAGGATGCTAGGGCAAAGAGGATTTCGCTCCATGCGGGTATCTTCCAACATGCTGCGGAGACTCGCTTAGGCAAGCAGCAGCAGCCCCCAAAACATTTCTCGGGGAATGCTGTCCTTTCGCAGAGGCTTTGGTTTGGAGCAAACAGCCCTTCGCCACTGCTTCCTCAGCAAGGCTTCTGTCGCGTCTGGGAAGAAGAGCTGCGGGAGAGCTGGTGCCTCTTGGGCCTTGCTTTCCCTGGCTCCATGTTCGCGTCCTGGGTTCACCCTGCCAGGCCGAACTAAGCAGACACAGTCACAACCGTGCCGTAGCGCGCTTAGCCTAGGATGGCACTCCATGCACACTACCATCTCCCGGTGTAGGCATCGCTTGGCCTTTTACTCTGGCGCTCAGGCCGACTCGCGGACTAGGCCTGTGCTTTCCCCACAGGAAAGGAGAGGTGACAGGATCCCTGCACACCGCCCGTGCACTGAATAGGGAGCTTTGGGGGACTGTCACCACTCCTTCCCCTTAAAACCCGGGCCTCCTCCAAGCTTCTACATCCCGGAGGAAGACGGCATCTGATGGCCAGGTCTTTCTGGGAGTTGTTTCTCGAGTTTAGGGTAGGCGCCTGGTGGCAAGCCCATGGCTCCACCACGGTTATGTGGCCTAGGAGCTGCTGTCTCCTTGGGCCCAAAGGCTCAGGACAGGCATGCTTTCTGCCCAGACTCCTTCCTCAGAGTGGAGCCCTTTCCCCTGCCCTAATCTCCCCCTCGTGTCTCCTTAGCAGCCCGGCTTCCTTCGCTCTGCAGTGACAGATGTGTCCCTTTCCTTAAGGCTCTTTCCACAGGCACCACCGCGCTTCTCTCTCAGGCAGAGCGGAAGCCCAGGCAAAGAGGATTTCGCTCCATGCGGGTTTATTCCACCGTGCAGTGGAGACTAGCTCCGGCAAGCAGCAGGCAGCATCCCACAGAACCGACTCTGATTTCCCAGCGACTGCTATGCTTTCGCAGAGGTTTTCAGCTTGGCGCAAACCGCACTTCGCTGCTGCTTCCTCAGCAAGGCTTTGGTCGTTCGCTCTGTCGCGGCTGGAAAGAAGAGCCGCGGGAGAGCTGGTGCCTCTTGGGCCTTGTTTTCCCGGGCTCCAAGTTCGCGCCCGGGGTTCACCTTGCTAAGCCGATCTAAGCAGACACAGTCACAACCCTGCAGCAGCGTGCGTTGCCTAGCATGACACTCTTTGCCTATTACCATCTCCTGGCGTAGGTAAGGCTTTGCCTTTTGCTCCGGCGCTCGGGCAGACTCGGGGTCAAGGCCAGTGCCTTCACCACAGGAGAGAAGAGGCGACAGGATCCCTGCACAGGGCCCGAGCACTGGGATGGGGAACGGTGGGGACTGTCTCCACTCTTTCCCCGGCACACCCCCGGCCACCCACAATGCTGCCATATCTTGGTGGAAGACGGCATCTGACTGCACGTTTCTCCATGGGGTTGTTTCTGCGAGTTCCGGGTATGGCACCTGGTGGCAAGCCCAAGTCTGCCCTTGGGACAGGTGGCCAAACAGATGCTTTCCCCTTGGGACAAGAGGCACAGGACAGGCCTGCCTTCTGCCCAGACTCCTTCCTCAGAGTGGAGCACGCACCCATGCCCTTGTCTTCCCCTTGTCTTCCCCTCACTCCCTTAGCAGCCAGCTTCAATCTCTCCGCACAGGGAGGAGAGGACACTTGTCTTCTCATGGCCTGCTGTTCGTGCCTCGGCAGGCTATTCTGCTTCCCGAGCGTTTCCAGACCCCAAGGCCAAGGGATCCTTCTCTTCCCTGGGGCGGCGTGCTGTGCCTTCCCCACACTTGCTCCTGGGAGCGTGGTGACAGACGTGAGCAACCATGCTTCTCTCTCAGGCAGAAAGGATGCTAGGGCAAAGAGGATTTCGCTCCATGCGGGTATCTTCCAACATGCTGCGGAGACTCGCTTAGGCAAGCAGCAACAGCATCCCCAAACCCAACTCTGATTTCCCAACGAATGCTGTGCTTTCCAAGGGGAGATGCCCAGGCAAAGGGGCTTTCAATGTATGCGGGTTTCTCCCACCGCGAGACTGGGCTCAGGCACGCAGCAGCAGCCCCCTAAACATTTCTCGGGAATGCTGTCCTTTCGCAGAGGCTTTGGTTTGGAGCAAAAAGCCCTTAGCCACTGCTTCCTCAGCAAGGCTTCTGTCGCGTCAGGGAAGAAGAGCTGCGGGAGAGCTGATGCCTCTTGGGCCTTGCTTTCCCTGGCTCCATGTTCGCGCCTGGATTTCACTTTGCTAAGCCGAACTAGGCAGACACAGTCACAACCCTGCAGCAGCGTGCGTGGCCTAGCATGGCACTCTATTCCTAATTCCATCTCCTGCTCTGGTAAGGCTTTGCCTTTTGCTCCGGTGCTCGGGCAGACTCGGGGTCAAGGCCAGTGCACCCATGCCCTTCTCTTCCCCTCATGTCTCCTTAGCAGCCAGGCTTCAATCTCTCCGCACAGGGAGGAGAGGACACTTGTCTTCTCATGGCCGGCTGTTGGTGCCTCGGCAGGCTATTCTGCTTCCCGAGCGTTTCCAGACCCAAGGCCAAGGGATCCTTCCTTCCCCGGGGCGGCGTGCTGTGCCTTCCCCAAAATTGCTCCTGGGGAGCGCGGTGACAGACGTGAGCAACCATGCTCTCTCTCAGGCAGAAAGGATGCTAGGGCAAAGAGGATTTCGCTCCATGCGGGTATCTTCCAACATGCTGCGGAGACTCGCTTAGGCAAGCAGCAGCAGCCCCCAAAACATTTCTCGGGGAATGCTGTCCTTTCGCAGAGGCTTTGGTTTGGAGCAAACAGCCCTTCGCCACTGCTTCCTCAGCAAGGCTTCTGTCGCGTCTGGGAAGAAGAGCTGCGGGAGAGCTGGTGCCTCTTGGGCCTTGCTTTCCCTGGCTCCATGTTCGCGTCCTGGGTTCACCCTGCCAGGCCGAACTAAGCAGACACAGTCACAACCGTGCCGTAGCGCGCTTAGCCTAGGATGGCACTCCATGCACACTACCATCTCCCGGTGTAGGCATCGCTTGGCCTTTTACTCTGGCGCTCAGGCCGACTCGCGGACTAGGCCTGTGCTTTCCCCACAGGAAAGGAGAGGTGACAGGATCCCTGCACACCGCCCGTGCACTGAATAGGGAGCTTTGGGGACTGTCACCACTCCTTCCCCTTAAAACCCGGGCCTCCTCCAAGCTTCTACATCCCGGAGGAAGACGGCATCTGATGGCCAGGTCTTTCTGGGAGTTGTTTCTCGAGTTTAGGGTAGGCGCCTGGTGGCAAGCCCATGGCTCCACCACGGTTATGTGGCCTAGGAGCTGCTGTCTCTTTGGGCCCAAAGGCTCAGGACAGGCATGCTTTCTGCCCAGACTCCTTCCTCAGAGTGGAGCCCTTTCCCCTGCCCTAATCTCCCCCTCGTGTCTCCTTAGCAGCCCGGCTTCCTTCGCTCTGCAGTGACAGATGTGTCCCTTTCCTTAAGGCTCTTTCCACAGGCACCACCGCGCTTCTCTCTCAGGCAGAGCGGAAGCCCAGGCAAAGAGGATTTCGCTCCATGCGGGTTTATTCCACCGTGCAGTGGAGACTAGCTCCGGCAAGCAGCAGGCAGCATCCCACAGAACCGACTCTGATTTCCCAGCGACTGCTATGCTTTCGCAGAGGTTTTCAGCTTGGCGCAAACCGCACTTCGCTGCTGCTTCCTCAGCAAGGCTTTGGTCGTTCGCTCTGTCGCGGCTGGAAAGAAGAGCCGCGGGAGAGCTGGTGCCTCTTGGGCCTTGTTTCCCGGGCTCCAAGTTCGCGCCGGGGTTCACCTTGCTAAGCCGATCTAAGCAGACACAGTCACAACCCTGCAGCAGTGTGCGTTGCCTAGCATGACACTCTTTGCCTATTACCATCTCCTGGCGTAGGTAAGGCTTTGCCTTTTGCTCCGGCGCTCGGGCAGACTCGGGGTCAAGGCCAGTGCCTTCACCACAGGAGAGAAGAGGCGACAGGATCCCTGCACAGGGCCCGAGCACTGGGATGGGGAACGGTGGGGACTGTCTCCACTCTTTCCCCGGCACACCCCCGGCCACCCACAATGCTGCCATATCTTGGTGGAAGACGGCATCTGACTGCACGTTTCTCCATGGGGTTGTTTCTGCGAGTTCCGGGTATGGCACCTGGTGGCAAGCCCAAGTCTGCCCTTGGGACAGGTGGCCAAACAGATGCTTTCCCCTTGGGACAAGAGGCACAGGACAGGCCTGCCTTCTGCCCAGACTCCTTCCTCAGAGTGGAGCACGCACCCATGCCCTTGTCTTCCCCTCATGTCTCCTTAGCAGCCAGGCTTCAATCTCTCCGCACAGGGAGGAGAGGACACTTGTCTTCTCATGGCCTGCTGTTCGTGCCTCGGCAGGCTATTCTGCTTCCCGAGCGTTTCCAGACCCCAAGGCCAAGGGATCCTTCTCTTCCCTGGGGCGGCGTGCTGTGCCTTCCCCACACTTGCTCCTGGGGAGCGTGGTGACAGACGTGAGCAACCATGCTTCTCTCTCAGGCAGAAAGGATGCTAGGGCAAAGAGGATTTCGCTCCATGCGGGTATCTTCCAACATGCTGCGGAGACTCGCTTAGGCAAGCAGCAACAGCATCCCCAAACCCAACTCTGATTTCCCAACGAATGCTGTGCTTTCCAAGGGGAGATGCCCAGGCAAAGGGGCTTTCAATGTATGCGGGTTTCTCCCACCGCGAGACTGGGCTCAGGCACGCAGCAGCAGCCCCCTAAACATTTCTCGGGGAATGCTGTCCTTTCGCAGAGGCTTTGGTTTGGAGCAAAAAGCCCTTAGCCACTGCTTCCTCAGCAAGGCTTCTGTCGCGTCAGGGAAGAAGAGCTGCGGGAGAGCTGATGCCTCTTGGGCCTTGCTTTCCCTGGCTCCATGTTCGCGCCTGGATTTCACTTTGCTAAGCCGAACTAGGCAGACACAGTCACAACCCTGCAGCAGCGTGCGTGGCCTAGCATGGCACTCTATTCCTAATTCCATCTCCTGCTCTGGTAAGGCTTTGCCTTTTGCTCCGGTGCTCGGGCAGACTCGGGGTCAAGGCCAGTGCACCCATGCCCTTCTCTTCCCCTCATGTCTCCTTAGCAGCCAGGCTTCAATCTCTCCGCACAGGGAGGAGAGGACACTTGTCTTCTCATGGCCGGCTGCGGCTGTTGGTGCCTCGGCAGGCTATTCTGCTTCCCGAGCGTTTCCAGACCAAGGCCAAGGGATCCTTCTCTTCCCCGGGGCGGCGTGCTGTGCCTTCCCAAAATTGCTCCTGGGGAGCGCGGTGACAGACGTGAGCAACCATGCTTCTCTCTCAGGCAGAAAGGATGCTAGGGCAAAGAGGATTTCGCTCCATGCGGGTATCTTCCAACATGCTGCGGAGACTCGCTTAGGCAAGCAGCAGCAGCCCCCAAAACATTTCTCGGGAATGCTGTCCTTTCGCAGAGGCTTTGGTTTGGAGCAAACAGCCCTTCGCCACTGCTTCCTCAGCAAGGCTTCTGTCGCGTCTGGGAAGAAGAGCTGCGGGAGAGCTGGTGCCTCTTGGGCCTTGCTTTCCCTGGCTCCATGTTCGCGTCTGGGTTCACCCTGCCAGGCCGAACTACGCAGACACAGTCACAACCGTGCAGTAGCGCGCTTAGCCTAGGATGGCACTCCATGCACACTACCATCTCCCGGTGTAGGCATCGCTTGGCCTTTTACTCTGGCGCTCAGGCCGACTCGCGGACTAGGCCTGTGCTTTCCCCACAGGAAAGGAGAGGTGACAGGATCCCTGCACACCGCCCGTGCACTGAATAGGGAGCTTTGGGGGACTGTCACCACTCCTTCCCCTTAAAACCCGGGCCTCCTCCAAGCTTCTACATCCGGAGGAAGACGGCATCTGATGGCCAGGTCTTTCTGGGAGTTGTTTCTCGAGTTTAGGGTAGGCGCCTGGTGGCAAGCCCATGGCTCCACCACGGTTATGTGGCCTAGGAGCTGCTGTCTCTTTGGGCCCAAAGGCTCAGGACAGGCATGCTTTCTGCCCAGACTCCTTCCTCAGAGTGGAGCCCTTTCCCCTGCCCTAATCTCCCCCTCGTGTCTCCTTAGCAGCCCGGCTTCCTTCGCTCTGCAGTGACAGATGTGTCCCTTTCCTTAAGGCTCTTTCCACAGGCACCACCGCGCTTCTCTCTCAGGCAGAGCGGAAGCCCAGGCAAAGAGGATTTCGCTCCATGCGGGTTTATTCCACCGTGCAGTGGAGACTAGCTCCGGCAAGCAGCAGGCAGCATCCCACAGAACCGACTCTGATTTCCCAGCGACTGCTATGCTTTCGCAGAGGTTTTCAGCTTGGCGCAAACCGCACTTCGCTGCTGCTTCCTCAGCAAGGCTTTGGTCGTTCGCTCTGTCGCGGCTGGAAAGAAGAGCCGCGGGAGAGCTGGTGCCTCTTGGGCCTTGTTTTCCCGGGCTCCAAGTTCGCGCCCGGGGTTCACCTTGCTAAGCCGATCTAAGCAGACACAGTCACAACCCTGCAGCAGCGTGCGTTGCCTAGCATGACACTCTTTGCCTATTACCATCTCCTGGCGTAGGTAAGGCTTTGCCTTTTGCTCCGGCGCTCGGGCAGACTCGGGGTCAAGGCCAGTGCCTTCACCACAGGAGAGAAGAGGCGACAGGATCCCTGCACAGGGCCCGAGCACTGGGATGGGGAACGGTGGGGACTGTCTCCACTCTTTCCCCGGCACACCCCCGGCCACCCACAATGCTGCCATATCTTGGTGGAAGACGGCATCTGACTGCACGTTTCTCCATGGGGTTGTTTCTGCGAGTTCCGGGTATGGCACCTGGTGGCAAGCCCAAGTCTGCCCTTGGGACAGGTGGCCAAACAGATGCTTTCCCCTTGGGACAAGAGGCACAGGACAGGCCTGCCTTCTGCCCAGACTCCTTCCTCAGAGTGGAGCACGCACCCATGCCCTTGTCTTCCCCTCATGTCTCCTTAGCAGCCAGGCTTCAATCTCTCCGCACAGGGAGGAGAGGACACTTGTCTTCTCATGGCCTGCTGTTCGTGCCTCGGCAGGCTATTCTGCTTCCCGAGCGTTTCCAGACCCCAAGGCCAAGGGATCCTTCTCTTCCCTGGGGCGGCGTGCTGTGCCTTCCCCACACTTGCTCCTGGGGAGCGTGGTGACAGACGTGAGCAACCATGCTTCTCTCTCAGGCAGAAAGGATGCTAGGGCAAAGAGGATTTCGCTCCATGCGGGTATCTTCCAACATGCTGCGGAGACTCGCTTAGGCAAGCAGCAACAGCATCCCCAAACCCAACTCTGATTTCCCAACGAATGCTGTGCTTTCCAAGGGGAGATGCCCAGGCAAAGGGGCTTTCAATGTATGCGGGTTTCTCCCACCGCGAGACTGGGCTCAGGCACGCAGCAGCAGCCCCCTAAACATTTCTCGGGGAATGCTGTCCTTTCGCAGAGGCTTTGGTTTGGAGCAAAAAGCCCTTAGCCACTGCTTCCTCAGCAAGGCTTCTGTCGCGTCAGGGAAGAAGAGCTGCGGGAGAGCTGATGCCTCTTGGGCCTTGCTTTCCCTGGCTCCATGTTCGCGCCTGGATTTCACTTTGCTAAGCCGAACTAGGCAGACACAGTCACAACCCTGCAGCAGCGTGCGTGGCCTAGCATGGCACTCTATTCCTAATTCCATCTCCTGCTCTGGTAAGGCTTTGCCTTTTGCTCCGGTGCTCGGGCAGACTCGGGGTCAAGGCCAGTGCACCCATGCCCTTCTCTTCCCCTCATGTCTCCTTAGCAGCCAGGCTTCAATCTCTCCGCACAGGGAGGAGAGGACACTTGTCTTCTCATGGCCGGCTGTTGGTGCCTCGGCAGGCTATTCTGCTTCCCGAGCGTTTCCAGACCCAAGGCCAAGGGATCCTTCTCTTCCCCGGGGGCGGCGTGCTGTGCCTTCCCCAAAATTGCTCCTGGGGAGCGCGGTGACAGACGTGAGCAACCATGCTTCTCTCTCAGGCAGAAAGGATGCTAGGGCAAAGAGGATTTCGCTCCATGCGGGTATCTTCCAACATGCTGCGGAGACTCGCTTAGGCAAGCAGCAGCAGCCCCCAAAACATTTCTCGGGGAATGCTGTCCTTTCGCAGAGGCTTTGGTTTGGAGCAAACAGCCCTTCGCCACTGCTTCCTCAGCAAGGCTTCTGTCGCGTCTGGGAAGAAGAGCTGCGGGAGAGCTGGTGCCTCTTGGGCCTTGCTTTCCCTGGCTCCATGTTCGCGTCCTGGGTTCACCCTGCCAGGCCGAACTACGCAGACACAGTCACAACCGTGCCGTAGCGCGCTTAGCCTAGGATGGCACTCCATGCACACTACCATCTCCCGGTGTAGGCATCGCTTGGCCTTTTACTCTGGCGCTCAGGCCGACTCGCGGACTAGGCCTGTGCTTTCCCCACAGGAAAGGAGAGGTGACAGGATCCCTGCACACCGCCCGTGCACTGAATAGGGAGCTTTGGGGGACTGTCACCACTCCTTCCCCTTAAAACCCGGGCCTCCTCCAAGCTTCTACATCCCGGAGGAAGACGGCATCTGATGGCCAGGTCTTTCTGGGAGTTGTTTCTCGAGTTTAGGGTAGGCGCCTGGTGGCAAGCCCATGGCTCCACCACGGTTATGTGGCCTAGGAGCTGCTGTCTCCTTGGGCCCAAAGGCTCAGGACAGGCATGCTTTCTGCCCAGACTCCTTCCTCAGAGTGGAGCCCTTTCCCCTGCCCTAATCTCCCCCTCGTGTCTCCTTAGCAGCCCGGCTTCCTTCGCTCTGCAGTGACAGATGTGTCCCTTTCCTTAAGGCTCTTTCCACAGGCACCACCGCGCTTCTCTCTCAGGCAGAGCGGAAGCCCAGGCAAAGAGGATTTCGCTCCATGCGGGTTTATTCCACCGTGCAGTGGAGACTAGCTCCGGCAAGCAGCAGGCAGCATCCCACAGAACCGACTCTGATTTCCCAGCGACTGCTATGCTTTCGCAGAGGTTTTCAGCTTGGCGCAAACCGCACTTCGCTGCTGCTTCCTCAGCAAGGCTTTGGTCGTTCGCTCTGTCGCGGCTGGAAAGAAGAGCCGCGGGAGAGCTGGTGCCTCTTGGGCCTTGTTTTCCCGGGCTCCAAGTTCGCGCCCGGGGTTCACCTTGCTAAGCCGATCTAAGCAGACACAGTCACAACCCTGCAGCAGCGTGCGTTGCCTAGCATGACACTCTTTGCCTATTACCATCTCCTGGCGTAGGTAAGGCTTTGCCTTTTGCTGCGGCGCTCGGGCAGACTCGGGGTCAAGGCCAGTGCCTTCACCACAGGAGAGAAGAGGCGACAGGATCCCTGCACAGGGCCCGAGCACTGGGATGGGGAACGGTGGGGACTGTCTCCACTCTTTCCCCGGCACACCCCCGGCCACCCACAATGCTGCCATATCTTGGTGGAAGACGGCATCTGACTGCACGTTTCTCCATGGGGTTGTTTCTGCGAGTTCCGGGTATGGCACCTGGTGGCAAGCCCAAGTCTGCCCTTGGGACAGGTGGCCAAACAGATGCTTTCCCCTTGGGACAAGAGGCACAGGACAGGCCTGCCTTCTGCCCAGACTCCTTCCTCAGAGTGGAGCACGCACCCATGCCCTTGTCTTCCCCTCATGTCTCCTTAGCAGCCAGGCTTCAATCTCTCCGCACAGGGAGGAGAGGACACTTGTCTTCTCATGGCCTGCTGTTCGTGCCTCGGCAGGCTATTCTGCTTCCCGAGCGTTTCCAGACCCCAAGGCCAAGGGATCCTTCTCTTCCCTGGGGCGGCGTGCTGTGCCTTCCCCACACTTGCTCCTGGGGAGCGTGGTGACAGACGTGAGCAACCATGCTTCTCTCTCAGGCAGAAAGGATGCTAGGGCAAAGAGGATTTCGCTCCATGCGGGTATCTTCCAACATGCTGCGGAGACTCGCTTAGGCAAGCAGCAACAGCATCCCCAAACCCAACTCTGATTTCCCAACGAATGCTGTGCTTTCCAAGGGGAGATGCCCAGGCAAAGGGGCTTTCAATGTATGCGGGTTTCTCCCACCGCGAGACTGGGCTCAGGCACGCAGCAGCAGCCCCCTAAACATTTCTCGGGGAATGCTGTCCTTTCGCAGAGGCTTTGGTTTGGAGCAAAAAGCCCTTAGCCACTGCTTCCTCAGCAAGGCTTCTGTCGCGTCAGGGAAGAAGAGCTGCGGGAGAGCTGATGCCTCTTGGGCCTTGCTTTCCCTGGCTCCATGTTCGCGCCTGGATTTCACTTTGCTAAGCCGAACTAGGCAGACACAGTCACAACCCTGCAGCAGCGTGCGTGGCCTAGCATGGCACTCTATTCCTAATTCCATCTCCTGCTCTGGTAAGGCTTTGCCTTTTGCTCCGGTGCTCGGGCAGACTCGGGGTCAAGGCCAGTGCACCCATGCCCTTCTCTTCCCCTCATGTCTCCTTAGCAGCCAGGCTTCAATCTCTCCGCACAGGGAGGAGAGGACACTTGTCTTCTCATGGCCGGCTGTTGGTGCCTCGGCAGGCTATTCTGCTTCCCGAGCGTTTCCAGACCCAAGGCCAAGGGATCCTTCTCTTCCCCGGGGGCGGCGTGCTGTGCCTTCCCCAAAATTGCTCCTGGGGAGCGCGGTGACAGACGTGAGCAACCATGCTTCTCTCTCAGGCAGAAAGGATGCTAGGGCAAAGAGGATTTCGCTCCATGCGGGTATCTTCCAACATGCTGCGGAGACTCGCTTAGGCAAGCAGCAGCAGCCCCCAAAACATTTCTCGGGGAATGCTGTCCTTTCGCAGAGGCTTTGGTTTGGAGCAAACAGCCCTTCGCCACTGCTTCCTCAGCAAGGCTTCTGTCGCGTCTGGGAAGAAGAGCTGCGGGAGAGCTGGTGCCTCTTGGGCCTTGCTTTCCCTGGCTCCATGTTCGCGTCCTGGGTTCACCCTGCCAGGCCGAACTAAGCAGACACAGTCACAACCGTGCCGTAGCGCGCTTAGCCTAGGATGGCACTCCATGCACACTACCATCTCCCGGTGTAGGCATCGCTTGGCCTTTTACTCTGGCGCTCAGGCCGACTCGCGGACTAGGCCTGTGCTTTCCCCACAGGAAAGGAGAGGTGACAGGATCCCTGCACACCGCCCGTGCACTGAATAGGGAGCTTTGGGGGACTGTCACCACTCCTTCCCCTTAAAACCCGGGCCTCCTCCAAGCTTCTACATCCCGGAGGAAGACGGCATCTGATGGCCAGGTCTTTCTGGGAGTTGTTTCTCGAGTTTAGGGTAGGCGCCTGGTGGCAAGCCCATGGCTCCACCACGGTTATGTGGCCTAGGAGCTGCTGTCTCTTTGGGCCCAAAGGCTCAGGACAGGCATGCTTTCTGCCCAGACTCCTTCCTCAGAGTGGAGCCCTTTCCCCTGCCCTAATCTCCCCCTCGTGTCTCCTTAGCAGCCCGGCTTCCTTCGCTCTGCAGTGACAGATGTGTCCCTTTCCTTAAGGCTCTTTCCACAGGCACCACCGCGCTTCTCTCTCAGGCAGAGCGGAAGCCCAGGCAAAGAGGATTTCGCTCCATGCGGGTTTATTCCACCGTGCAGTGGAGACTAGCTCCGGCAAGCAGCAGGCAGCATCCCACAGAACCGACTCTGATTTCCCAGCGACTGCTATGCTTTCGCAGAGGTTTTCAGCTTGGCGCAAACCGCACTTCGCTGCTGCTTCCTCAGCAAGGCTTTGGTCGTTCGCTCTGTCGCGGCTGGAAAGAAGAGCCGCGGGAGAGCTGGTGCCTCTTGGGCCTTGTTTTCCCGGGCTCCAAGTTCGCGCCCGGGGTTCACCTTGCTAAGCCGATCTAAGCAGACACAGTCACAACCCTGCAGCAGCGTGCGTTGCCTAGCATGACACTCTTTGCCTATTACCATCTCCTGGCGTAGGTAAGGCTTTGCCTTTTGCTCCGGCGCTCGGGCAGACTCGGGGTCAAGGCCAGTGCCTTCACCACAGGAGAGAAGAGGCGACAGGATCCCTGCACAGGGCCCGAGCACTGGGATGGGGAACGGTGGGGACTGTCTCCACTCTTTCCCCGGCACACCCCCGGCCACCCACAATGCTGCCATATCTTGGTGGAAGACGGCATCTGACTGCACGTTTCTCCATGGGGTTGTTTCTGCGAGTTCCGGGTATGGCACCTGGTGGCAAGCCCAAGTCTGCCCTTGGGACAGGTGGCCAAACAGATGCTTTCCCCTTGGGACAAGAGGCACAGGACAGGCCTGCCTTCTGCCCAGACTCCTTCCTCAGAGTGGAGCACGCACCCATGCCCTTGTCTTCCCCTCATGTCTCCTTAGCAGCCAGGCTTCAATCTCTCCGCACAGGGAGGAGAGGACACTTGTCTTCTCATGGCCTGCTGTTCGTGCCTCGGCAGGCTATTCTGCTTCCCGAGCGTTTCCAGACCCCAAGGCCAAGGGATCCTTCTCTTCCCTGGGGCGGCGTGCTGTGCCTTCCCCACACTTGCTCCTGGGGAGCGTGGTGACAGACGTGAGCAACCATGCTTCTCTCTCAGGCAGAAAGGATGCTAGGGCAAAGAGGATTTCGCTCCATGCGGGTATCTTCCAACATGCTGCGGAGACTCGCTTAGGCAAGCAGCAACAGCATCCCCAAACCCAACTCTGATTTCCCAACGAATGCTGTGCTTTCCAAGGGGAGATGCCCAGGCAAAGGGGCTTTCAATGTATGCGGGTTTCTCCCACCGCGAGACTGGGCTCAGGCACGCAGCAGCAGCCCCCTAAACATTTCTCGGGGAATGCTGTCCTTTCGCAGAGGCTTTGGTTTGGAGCAAAAAGCCCTTAGCCACTGCTTCCTCAGCAAGGCTTCTGTCGCGTCAGGGAAGAAGAGCTGCGGGAGAGCTGATGCCTCTTGGGCCTTGCTTTCCCTGGCTCCATGTTCGCGCCTGGATTTCACTTTGCTAAGCCGAACTAGGCAGACACAGTCACAACCCTGCAGCAGCGTGCGTGGCCTAGCATGGCACTCTATTCCTAATTCCATCTCCTGCTCTGGTAAGGCTTTGCCTTTTGCTCCGGTGCTCGGGCAGACTCGGGGTCAAGGCCAGTGCACCCATGCCCTTCTCTTCCCCTCATGTCTCCTTAGCAGCCAGGCTTCAATCTCTCCGCACAGGGAGGAGAGGACACTTGTCTTCTCATGGCCGGCTGTTGGTGCCTCGGCAGGCTATTCTGCTTCCCGAGCGTTTCCAGACCCAAGGCCAAGGGATCCTTCTCTTCCCCGGGGGCGGCGTGCTGTGCCTTCCCCAAAATTGCTCCTGGGGAGCGCGGTGACAGACGTGAGCAACCATGCTTCTCTCTCAGGCAGAAAGGATGCTAGGGCAAAGAGGATTTCGCTCCATGCGGGTATCTTCCAACATGCTGCGGAGACTCGCTTAGGCAAGCAGCAGCAGCCCCCAAAACATTTCTCGGGGAATGCTGTCCTTTCGCAGAGGCTTTGGTTTGGAGCAAACAGCCCTTCGCCACTGCTTCCTCAGCAAGGCTTCTGTCGCGTCTGGGAAGAAGAGCTGCGGGAGAGCTGGTGCCTCTTGGGCCTTGCTTTCCCTGGCTCCATGTGCGCGTCCTGGGTTCACCCTGCCAGGCCGAACTAAGCAGACACAGTCACAACCGTGCCGTAGCGCGCTTAGCCTAGGATGGCACTCCATGCACACTACCATCTCCCGGTGTAGGCATCGCTTGGCCTTTTACTCTGGCGCTCAGGCCGACTCGCGGACTAGGCCTGTGCTTTCCCCACAGGAAAGGAGAGGTGACAGGATCCCTGCACACCGCCCGTGCACTGAATAGGGAGCTTTGGGGGACTGTCACCACTCCTTCCCCTTAAAACCCGGGCCTCCTCCAAGCTTCTACATCCCGGAGGAAGACGGCATCTGATGGCCAGGTCTTTCTGGGAGTTGTTTCTCGAGTTTAGGGTAGGCGCCTGGTGGCAAGCCCATGGCTCCACCACGGTTATGTGGCCTAGGAGCTGCTGTCTCCTTGGGCCCAAAGGCTCAGGACAGGCATGCTTTCTGCCCAGACTCCTTCCTCAGAGTGGAGCCCTTTCCCCTGCCCTAATCTCCCCCTCGTGTCTCCTTAGCAGCCCGGCTTCCTTCGCTCTGCAGTGACAGATGTGTCCCTTTCCTTAAGGCTCTTTCCACAGGCACCACCGCGCTTCTCTCTCAGGCAGAGCGGAAGCCCAGGCAAAGAGGATTTCGCTCCATGCGGGTTTATTCCACCGTGCAGTGGAGACTAGCTCCGGCAAGCAGCAGGCAGCATCCCACAGAACCGACTCTGATTTCCCAGCGACTGCTATGCTTTCGCAGAGGTTTTCAGCTTGGCGCAAACCGCACTTCGCTGCTGCTTCCTCAGCAAGGCTTTGGTCGTTCGCTCTGTCGCGGCTGGAAAGAAGAGCCGCGGGAGAGCTGGTGCCTCTTGGGCCTTGTTTTCCCGGGCTCCAAGTTCGCGCCCGGGGTTCACCTTGCTAAGCCGATCTAAGCAGACACAGTCACAACCCTGCAGCAGCGTGCGTTGCCTAGCATGACACTCTTTGCCTATTACCATCTCCTGGCGTAGGTAAGGCTTTGCCTTTTGCTCCGGCGCTCGGGCAGACTCGGGGTCAAGGCCAGTGCCTTCACCACAGGAGAGAAGAGGCGACAGGATCCCTGCACAGGGCCCGAGCACTGGGATGGGGAACGGTGGGGACTGTCTCCACTCTTTCCCCGGCACACCCCCGGCCACCCACAATGCTGCCATATCTTGGTGGAAGACGGCATCTGACTGCACGTTTCTCCATGGGGTTGTTTCTGCGAGTTCCGGGTATGGCACCTGGTGGCAAGCCCAAGTCTGCCCTTGGGACAGGTGGCCAAACAGATGCTTTCCCCTTGGGACAAGAGGCACAGGACAGGCCTGCCTTCTGCCCAGACTCCTTCCTCAGAGTGGAGCACGCACCCATGCCCTTGTCTTCCCCTCATGTCTCCTTAGCAGCCAGGCTTCAATCTCTCCGCACAGGGAGGAGAGGACACTTGTCTTCTCATGGCCTGCTGTTCGTGCCTCGGCAGGCTATTCTGCTTCCCGAGCGTTTCCAGACCCCAAGGCCAAGGGATCCTTCTCTTCCCTGGGGCGGCGTGCTGTGCCTTCCCCACACTTGCTCCTGGGGAGCGTGGTGACAGACGTGAGCAACCATGCTTCTCTCTCAGGCAGAAAGGATGCTAGGGCAAAGAGGATTTCGCTCCATGCGGGTATCTTCCAACATGCTGCGGAGACTCGCTTAGGCAAGCAGCAACAGCATCCCCAAACCCAACTCTGATTTCCCAACGAATGCTGTGCTTTCCAAGGGGAGATGCCCAGGCAAAGGGGCTTTCAATGTATGCGGGTTTCTCCCACCGCGAGACTGGGCTCAGGCACGCAGCAGCAGCCCCCTAAACATTTCTCGGGGAATGCTGTCCTTTCGCAGAGGCTTTGGTTTGGAGCAAAAAGCCCTTAGCCACTGCTTCCTCAGCAAGGCTTCTGTCGCGTCAGGGAAGAAGAGCTGCGGGAGAGCTGATGCCTCTTGGGCCTTGCTTTCCCTGGCTCCATGTTCGCGCCTGGATTTCACTTTGCTAAGCCGAACTAGGCAGACACAGTCACAACCCTGCAGCAGCGTGCGTGGCCTAGCATGGCACTCTATTCCTAATTCCATCTCCTGCTCTGGTAAGGCTTTGCCTTTTGCTCCGGTGCTCGGGCAGACTCGGGGTCAAGGCCAGTGCACCCATGCCCTTCTCTTCCCCTCATGTCTCCTTAGCAGCCAGGCTTCAATCTCTCCGCACAGGGAGGAGAGGACACTTGTCTTCTCATGGCCGGCTGTTGGTGCCTCGGCAGGCTATTCTGCTTCCCGAGCGTTTCCAGACCCAAGGCCAAGGGATCCTTCTCTTCCCCGGGGGCGGCGTGCTGTGCCTTCCCCAAAATTGCTCCTGGGGAGCGCGGTGACAGACGTGAGCAACCATGCTTCTCTCTCAGGCAGAAAGGATGCTAGGGCAAAGAGGATTTCGCTCCATGCGGGTATCTTCCAACATGCTGCGGAGACTCGCTTAGGCAAGCAGCAGCAGCCCCCAAAACATTTCTCGGGGAATGCTGTCCTTTCGCAGAGGCTTTGGTTTGGAGCAAACAGCCCTTCGCCACTGCTTCCTCAGCAAGGCTTCTGTCGCGTCTGGGAAGAAGAGCTGCGGGAGAGCTGGTGCCTCTTGGGCCTTGCTTTCCCTGGCTCCATGTTCGCGTCCTGGGTTCACCCTGCCAGGCCGAACTAAGCAGACACAGTCACAACCGTGCAGTAGCGCGCTTAGCCTAGGATGGCACTCCATGCACACTACCATCTCCCGGTGTAGGCATCGCTTGGCCTTTTACTCTGGCGCTCAGGCCGACTCGCGGACTAGGCCTGTGCTTTCCCCACAGGAAAGGAGAGGTGACAGGATCCCTGCACACCGCCCGTGCACTGAATAGGGAGCTTTGGGGGACTGTCACCACTCCTTCCCCTTAAAACCCGGGCCTCCTCCAAGCTTCTACATCCCGGAGGAAGACGGCATCTGATGGCCAGGTCTTTCTGGGAGTTGTTTCTCGAGTTTAGGGTAGGCGCCTGGTGGCAAGCCCATGGCTCCACCACGGTTATGTGGCCTAGGAGCTGCTGTCTCCTTGGGCCCAAAGGCTCAGGACAGGCATGCTTTCTGCCCAGACTCCTTCCTCAGAGTGGAGCCCTTTCCCCTGCCCTAATCTCCCCCTCGTGTCTCCTTAGCAGCCCGGCTTCCTTCGCTCTGCAGTGACAGATGTGTCCCTTTCCTTAAGGCTCTTTCCACAGGCACCACCGCGCTTCTCTCTCAGGCAGAGCGGAAGCCCAGGCAAAGAGGATTTCGCTCCATGCGGGTTTATTCCACCGTGCAGTGGAGACTAGCTCCGGCAAGCAGCAGGCAGCATCCCACAGAACCGACTCTGATTTCCCAGCGACTGCTATGCTTTCGCAGAGGTTTTCAGCTTGGCGCAAACCGCACTTCGCTGCTGCTTCCTCAGCAAGGCTTTGGTCGTTCGCTCTGTCGCGGCTGGAAAGAAGAGCCGCGGGAGAGCTGGTGCCTCTTGGGCCTTGTTTTCCCGGGCTCCAAGTTCGCGCCCGGGGTTCACCTTGCTAAGCCGATCTAAGCAGACACAGTCACAACCCTGCAGCAGCGTGCGTTGCCTAGCATGACACTCTTTGCCTATTACCATCTCCTGGCGTAGGTAAGGCTTTGCCTTTTGCTCCGGCGCTCGGGCAGACTCGGGGTCAAGGCCAGTGCCTTCACCACAGGAGAGAAGAGGCGACAGGATCCCTGCACAGGGCCCGAGCACTGGGATGGGGAACGGTGGGGACTGTCTCCACTCTTTCCCCGGCACACCCCCGGCCACCCACAATGCTGCCATATCTTGGTGGAAGACGGCATCTGACTGCACGTTTCTCCATGGGGTTGTTTCTGCGAGTTCCGGGTATGGCACCTGGTGGCAAGCCCAAGTCTGCCCTTGGGACAGGTGGCCAAACAGATGCTTTCCCCTTGGGACAAGAGGCACAGGACAGGCCTGCCTTCTGCCCAGACTCCTTCCTCAGAGTGGAGCACGCACCCATGCCCTTGTCTTCCCCTCATGTCTCCTTAGCAGCCAGGCTTCAATCTCTCCGCACAGGGAGGAGAGGACACTTGTCTTCTCATGGCCTGCTGTTCGTGCCTCGGCAGGCTATTCTGCTTCCCGAGCGTTTCCAGACCCCAAGGCCAAGGGATCCTTCTCTTCCCTGGGGCGGCGTGCTGTGCCTTCCCCACACTTGCTCCTGGGGAGCGTGGTGACAGACGTGAGCAACCATGCTTCTCTCTCAGGCAGAAAGGATGCTAGGGCAAAGAGGATTTCGCTCCATGCGGGTATCTTCCAACATGCTGCGGAGACTCGCTTAGGCAAGCAGCAACAGCATCCCCAAACCCAACTCTGATTTCCCAACGAATGCTGTGCTTTCCAAGGGGAGATGCCCAGGCAAAGGGGCTTTCAATGTATGCGGGTTTCTCCCACCGCGAGACTGGGCTCAGGCACGCAGCAGCAGCCCCCTAAACATTTCTCGGGGAATGCTGTCCTTTCGCAGAGGCTTTGGTTTGGAGCAAAAAGCCCTTAGCCACTGCTTCCTCAGCAAGGCTTCTGTCGCGTCAGGGAAGAAGAGCTGCGGGAGAGCTGATGCCTCTTGGGCCTTGCTTTCCCTGGCTCCATGTTCGCGCCTGGATTTCACTTTGCTAAGCCGAACTAGGCAGACACAGTCACAACCCTGCAGCAGCGTGCGTGGCCTAGCATGGCACTCTATTCCTAATTCCATCTCCTGCTCTGGTAAGGCTTTGCCTTTTGCTCCGGTGCTCGGGCAGACTCGGGGTCAAGGCCAGTGCACCCATGCCCTTCTCTTCCCCTCATGTCTCCTTAGCAGCCAGGCTTCAATCTCTCCGCACAGGGAGGAGAGGACACTTGTCTTCTCATGGCCGGCTGTTGGTGCCTCGGCAGGCTATTCTGCTTCCCGAGCGTTTCCAGACCCAAGGCCAAGGGATCCTTCTCTTCCCCGGGGGCGGCGTGCTGTGCCTTCCCCAAAATTGCTCCTGGGGAGCGCGGTGACAGACGTGAGCAACCATGCTTCTCTCTCAGGCAGAAAGGATGCTAGGGCAAAGAGGATTTCGCTCCATGCGGGTATCTTCCAACATGCTGCGGAGACTCGCTTAGGCAAGCAGCAGCAGCCCCCAAAACATTTCTCGGGGAATGCTGTCCTTTCGCAGAGGCTTTGGTTTGGAGCAAACAGCCCTTCGCCACTGCTTCCTCAGCAAGGCTTCTGTCGCGTCTGGGAAGAAGAGCTGCGGGAGAGCTGGTGCCTCTTGGGCCTTGCTTTCCCTGGCTCCATGTTCGCGTCCTGGGTTCACCCTGCCAGGCCGAACTACGCAGACACAGTCACAACCGTGCAGTAGCGCGCTTAGCCTAGGATGGCACTCCATGCACACTACCATCTCCCGGTGTAGGCATCGCTTGGCCTTTTACTCTGGCGCTCAGGCCGACTCGCGGACTAGGCCTGTGCTTTCCCCACAGGAAAGGAGAGGTGACAGGATCCCTGCACACCGCCCGTGCACTGAATAGGGAGCTTTGGGGGACTGTCACCACTCCTTCCCCTTAAAACCCGGGCCTCCTCCAAGCTTCTACATCCCGGAGGAAGACGGCATCTGATGGCCAGGTCTTTCTGGGAGTTGTTTCTCGAGTTTAGGGTAGGCGCCTGGTGGCAAGCCCATGGCTCCACCACGGTTATGTGGCCTAGGAGCTGCTGTCTCTTTGGGCCCAAAGGCTCAGGACAGGCATGCTTTCTGCCCAGACTCCTTCCTCAGAGTGGAGCCCTTTCCCCTGCCCTAATCTCCCCCTCGTGTCTCCTTAGCAGCCCGGCTTCCTTCGCTCTGCAGTGACAGATGTGTCCCTTTCCTTAAGGCTCTTTCCACAGGCACCACCGCGCTTCTCTCTCAGGCAGAGCGGAAGCCCAGGCAAAGAGGATTTCGCTCCATGCGGGTTTATTCCACCGTGCAGTGGAGACTAGCTCCGGCAAGCAGCAGGCAGCATCCCACAGAACCGACTCTGATTTCCCAGCGACTGCTATGCTTTCGCAGAGGTTTTCAGCTTGGCGCAAACCGCACTTCGCTGCTGCTTCCTCAGCAAGGCTTTGGTCGTTCGCTCTGTCGCGGCTGGAAAGAAGAGCCGCGGGAGAGCTGGTGCCTCTTGGGCCTTGTTTTCCCGGGCTCCAAGTTCGCGCCCGGGGTTCACCTTGCTAAGCCGATCTAAGCAGACACAGTCACAACCCTGCAGCAGCGTGCGTTGCCTAGCATGACACTCTTTGCCTATTACCATCTCCTGGCGTAGGTAAGGCTTTGCCTTTTGCTCCGGCGCTCGGGCAGACTCGGGGTCAAGGCCAGTGCCTTCACCACAGGAGAGAAGAGGCGACAGGATCCCTGCACAGGGCCCGAGCACTGGGATGGGGAACGGTGGGGACTGTCTCCACTCTTTCCCCGGCACACCCCCGGCCACCCACAATGCTGCCATATCTTGGTGGAAGACGGCATCTGACTGCACGTTTCTCCATGGGGTTGTTTCTGCGAGTTCCGGGTATGGCACCTGGTGGCAAGCCCAAGTCTGCCCTTGGGACAGGTGGCCAAACAGATGCTTTCCCCTTGGGACAAGAGGCACAGGACAGGCCTGCCTTCTGCCCAGACTCCTTCCTCAGAGTGGAGCACGCACCCATGCCCTTGTCTTCCCCTCATGTCTCCTTAGCAGCCAGGCTTCAATCTCTCCGCACAGGGAGGAGAGGACACTTGTCTTCTCATGGCCTGCTGTTCGTGCCTCGGCAGGCTATTCTGCTTCCCGAGCGTTTCCAGACCCCAAGGCCAAGGGATCATTCTCTTCCCTGGGGCGGCGTGCTGTGCCTTCCCCACACTTGCTCCTGGGGAGCGTGGTGACAGACGTGAGCAACCATGCTTCTCTCTCAGGCAGAAAGGATGCTAGGGCAAAGAGGATTTCGCTCCATGCGGGTATCTTCCAACATGCTGCGGAGACTCGCTTAGGCAAGCAGCAACAGCATCCCCAAACCCAACTCTGATTTCCCAACGAATGCTGTGCTTTCCAAGGGGAGATGCCCAGGCAAAGGGGCTTTCAATGTATGCGGGTTTCTCCCACCGCGAGACTGGGCTCAGGCACGCAGCAGCAGCCCCCTAAACATTTCTCGGGGAATGCTGTCCTTTCGCAGAGGCTTTGGTTTGGAGCAAAAAGCCCTTAGCCACTGCTTCCTCAGCAAGGCTTCTGTCGCGTCAGGGAAGAAGAGCTGCGGGAGAGCTGATGCCTCTTGGGCCTTGCTTTCCCTGGCTCCATGTTCGCGCCCGGATTTCACTTTGCTAAGCCGAACTAGGCAGACACAGTCACAACCCTGCAGCAGCGTGCGTGGCCTAGCATGGCACTCTATTCCTAATTCCATCTCCTGCTCTGGTAAGGCTTTGCCTTTTGCTCCGGTGCTCGGGCAGACTCGGGGTCAAGGCCAGTGCACCCATGCCCTTCTCTTCCCCTCATGTCTCCTTAGCAGCCAGGCTTCAATCTCTCCGCACAGGGAGGAGAGGACACTTGTCTTCTCATGGCCGGCTGTTGGTGCCTCGGCAGGCTATTCTGCTTCCCGAGCGTTTCCAGACCCAAGGCCAAGGGATCCTTCTCTTCCCCGGGGGCGGCGTGCTGTGCCTTCCCCAAAATTGCTCCTGGGGAGCGTGGTGACAGACGTGAGCAACCATGCTATTCTCTCAGGCAGAAAGGATGCTAGGGCAAAGAGGATTTCGCTCCATGCGGGTATCTTCCAACATGCTGTGGAGACTCGCTTAGGCAAGCAGCAACAGCATCCCCAAACCCAACTCTGATTTCCCAACGAATGCTGTGCTTTCCAAGGGGAGATGCCCAGGCAAAGGGGCTTTCAATGTATGCGGGTTTCTCCCACCGCAAGACTGGGCTCAGGGAAGCAGCAGCAGACCGCACAACATTTCTCAGCGAATGCTGTGCTTTCGCAGAGGCTTTGGTTTGGAGCGAACAGCACTTCGCCGCTGCTTCCTCAGCAAAGCTTCAGTCGAGTCAGGGAAGAAGAGCTGCGGGAGAGCTGTTGCCTCTTGGGCCTTGCTTTCCCTGGCTCCATGTTCGCGCCCGGATTTCACTTTGCTAAGCCGAACTAGGCAGACACAGTCACAACCCTGCAGCGCGTGCGTGGCCTAGCATGGCACTCTATTCCTAATTCCATCTCCTGCTCTGGTAAGGCTTTGCCTTTTGCTCCGGTGCTCGGGCAGACTCGGGGTCAAGGCCAGTGCACCCATGCCCTTCTCTTCCCCTCATGTCTCCTTAGCAGCCAGGCTTCAATCTCTCCGCACAGGGAGGAAAGGACACTTGTCTTCTCATGGCCGGCTGTTGGTGCCTCGGCAGGCTATTCTGCTTCCCGAGCGTTTCCAGACCCAAGGCCAAGGGATCCTTCTCTTCCCCGGGGGCGGCGTGCTGTGCCTTCCCCAAAATTGCTCCTGGGGAGCGCGGTGACAGACGTGAGCAACCATGCTTCTCTCTCAGGCAGAAAGGATGCTAGGGCAAAGAGGATTTCGCTCCATGCGGGTATCTTCCAACATGCTGCGGAGACTCGCTTAGGCAAGCAGCAGCAGCCCCCAAAACATTTCTCGGGGAATGCTGTCCTTTCGCAGAGGCTTTGGTTTGGAGCAAACAGCCCTTCGCCACTGCTTCCTCAGCAAGGCTTCTGTCGCGTCTGGGAAGAAGAGCTGCGGGAGAGCTGGTGCCTCTTGGGCCTTGCTTTCCCTGACTCCATGTTCGCGTCCTGGGTTCACCCTGCCAGGCCGAACTACGCAGACACAGTCACAACCGTGCAGTAGCGCGCTTAGCCTAGGATGGCACTCCATGCACACTACCATCTCCCGGTGTAGGCATCGCTTGGCCTTTTACTCTGGCGCTCAGGCCGACTCGCGGACTAGGCCTGTGCTTTCCCCACAGGAAAGGAGAGGTGACAGGATCCCTGCACACCGCCCGTGCACTGAATAGGGAGCTTTGGGGGACTGTCACCACTCCTTCCCCTTAAAACCCGGGCCTCCTCCAAGCTTCTACATCCCGGAGGAAGACGGCATCTGATGGCCAGGTCTTTCTGGGAGTTGTTTCTCGAGTTTAGGGTAGGCGCCTGGTGGCAAGCCCATGGCTCCACCACGGTCAGGTGGCCAAGGAGCTGCTGTCTCCTTGGGCCCAAAGGCTCAGGACAGGCATGCTTTCTGCCCAGACTCCTTCCTCAGAGTGGAGCCCTTTCCCCTGCCCTAATCTTCCCCTCGTGTCTCCTTAGCAGCCCGGCTTCCTTCGCTCTGCAGGGACAGATGTGTCCCTTTCCTTAAGGCTCTTTCCACAGGCACCACCGCGCTTCTCTCTCAGGCAGAGCGGATGCCCAGTCAAAGAGAATTTCGCCCCATGCGGGTTTATTCCACCGTGCAGGGGAATCTAGCTCCGGCAAGCAGCAGGCAGCATCCCACAGACCCGACTCTGATTTCGCAAAGAATGCTGTGCTTTCCCAGAGGGGATGCCCCGGCAAAGAAGCTTTCGCACTATGCGGGTTTTTCCCATCGTGCTGCGAATACTAGGCTAAGGCAAGCAACAAAAGCAGCCCACAGAACCGACTCTGATTTCCCAGCGACTGCTATGCTTTCGCAGAGGTTTTCAGCTTGGCGCAAACCGCACTTCGCTTCTGCTTCCTCAGCAAGGCTTTGGTCGTTCGCTCTGTCGTGGCAGGAAAGAAGTGCCGCGGGAGAGCTGGTGCCTCTTGGGCCTTGTTTTCCAGGGCCCCAATTTCGCGCCCGGGGTTCACCTTGCTAAGCCGAACTAAGCAGACACAGTCACTACCCTGCAACAGCGTGCGTGGCCTAGCATGACACTCTATGCCTATTACCATCTCCTGGCGTAGGTAAGGCTTTGCCTTTTGCTCCGGCGCTCGGGCAGACTCGGGGTCAAGGCCAGTGCCTTCACCACAGGAGAGAGGAGGCAACAGGATCCCTGCACAGGGCCTGAGCACTGGGATGGGGAACGGTGGGGACTGTCTCCACGCTTTCCCCGGCACACCCCGGCCACCCACAATGCTGCCACATCTTGTTGGAAGAGGGCATCTGACTGCACGTTTCTCCATGGGGTTGTTTCTGCGAGTTCCGGGTATGGCACCTGGTGTCAAGCCCAAGTCTGCCCTTGGGACAGGTGGCCAAAAAAATTCTTTCCCCTTGGGACAAGAGGCACAGGACAGGCCTGCCTTCTGCCCAGACTCCTTCCTCAGAGTGGAGCACGCACCCATGCCCTTGTCTTCCCCTCATGTCTCCTTAGCAGCCAGGCTTCAATCTCTCCGCACAGGGAGAAGAGGACACTTGTCCTCTCATGGCCTGCTGTTCGTGCCTCGGCAGGCTATTCTGCTTCCCGAGCGTTTCTAGACCCCAAGGCCAAGGGATCCTTCTCTTCCCCGGGGGCTGCGTGCTGTGCCTTCCACAAAATTGCTCCTGGGGAGCGCGTTGACAGACGTGTGCAACCATGCTTCTCTCTCAGGCAGAAAGGATGCTAGGGCAAAGAGGATTTCGCTCCATGCGGGTATCTACCACATGCTGCGGAGACTCGCTTAGGCAAGCAGCAGCAGCCTCCCCGAAACCAAATCTGATATCCTGTCGCCTCTTCTCTCCTGTGGTGAATGCACAGGCCTAGACCCCGATTCTGCCGAGCGCCGGAGCAAAAGGCAAAGCCTTACCTACGACAGGAGATGGTAAAGGCATAGAGTGTCATGCTAGGCCACGCACGCTGCTGCAGGGTTGTGACTGTGTTTGCTTATTTCGGCTTAGCAAGGTGAACCCCGGGCGCGAACTTGGAGCCCGGGAAAACAAGGCCGCGACAGAGCGAAAGACCAAAGCCTTGCTGAGGAAGCAGAAGCGAAGTGCGGTTTGCGCCAAGCTGAAAACCTGTGCGAAAGCATAGCAGTCGCTGTGAAATCAGAGTCGGTTCTGTGGGCTGCTTTTGTTGCTTGCCTTAGCCGAGTATTCGCAGCACGATGGGAGAAACCCGCATAGAGCGAAAGCTTCTTTGCCGGGGCATCCCCTCTGGGAAAGCACAGCATTCTCTGGGAAATCAGAGTCGGGTCTGTGGGATGCTCCCTTCTGCTTGCCGGAGCTAGTCTCCCCTGCACGGTGGAATAAACCCGCATGGAGCGAAATTCTCTTTGCCTGGGCATCCGCTCTGCCTGAGAAAGAAGCGCGGTGGTGCCTGTGGAAAGAGCCTTAAGGAAAGGGACACATCTGTCACTGCAGAGCGAAGGAAGCCTGGCTGCTAAGGAGACACGAGGGGAAGATTAGGGCAGGGGAAAGGGCTCCACTCTGAGGAAGGAGTCTGGGCAGAAAGCATGCCTGTCCTGAGCCTTTGGGCCCAAGGAGACAGCAGCTCCTTGGCCACCTGACCGTGGTGGAGCCATGGGCTTGCCACCAGGCGCCTACCCTAAACTCGAGAAACAACTCCCAGAAAGACCTGGCCATCAGATGCCGTCTTCCTCCGGGATGTAGAAGCTTGGAGGAGGCCCGGGTTTTAAGGGGAAGGAGTGGTGACAGTCCCCCAAAGCTCCCTATTCAGTGCACGGGCGGTGTGCAGGGATCCTGTCACCTCTCCTTTCCTGTGGGGAAAGCACAGGCCTAGTCCGCGAGTCGGCCTGAGCGCCAGAGTAAAAGGCCAAGCGATGCCTACACCGGGAGATGGTAGTGTGCATGGAGTGCCATCCTAGGCTAAGCGCGCTACTGCACGGTTGTGACTGTGTCTGCTTAGTTCGGCCTGGCAGGGTGAACCCAGGACGCGAACATGGAGCCAGGGAAAGCAAGGCCCAAGAGGCACCAGCTCTCCCGCAGCTCTTCTTCCCAGACGCGACAGAAGCCTTGCTGAGGAAGCAGTGGCGAAGGGCTGTTTGCTCCAAACCAAAGCCTCTGCGAAAGGACAGCATTCCCCGAGAAATGTTTTGGGGGCTGCTGCTGCGTGCCTGAGCCCAGTCTCGCGGTGGGAGAAACCCGCATACAGCGAAAGCCCCTTTGCCTTGGCATCGCCCCTTGGAAAGCACAGCATTCGTTGGGAAATCAGAGTTGGGTTTGGGGATGCTGCTGCTGCTTGCCTAAGCGAGTCTCCGCAGCATGTTGGAAGATACCCGCATGGAGCGAAATCCTCTTTGCCCTAGCATCCTTTCTGCCTGAGAGAGAAGCATGGTTGCTCACGTCTTTCACCACGCTCCCCAGGAGCAAGTGTGGGGAAGGCACAGCACGCCGCCCCCGGGGAAGAGAAGGATCCCTTGGCCTTGGGGTCGGGAAACGCTCGGGACAGGATAGCCTTCCGCGGCACGAAATGCAGGCCGGTGGCCAGACATGTGTCACCCGCTCCCTGTGCGGAGAGATGGGAGCCTGGCTGCTAAGGAGACATGAGGGGATGACTAGGCAGGGTCGCGTGCTCCACTCTGAGGAAGGAGTCTGTGCAGAAGGCAGGCCTGTCCTGTGCCTCTTGTCCCAAGGGGAAAGCATCTCTTTGGCCACCTGTCCCAAGGGCAGACTTGGGCTTGCCACCAGGTGCCATAC
Organism: Mustela nivalis; assembly: GCF_964662115.1. Lineage (NCBI taxonomy): Eukaryota > Metazoa > Chordata > Mammalia > Carnivora > Mustelidae > Mustela > Mustela nivalis. Next base: position 16,514 of record NW_028134129.1, on the reverse strand, counting down.
CTGGAACTTGCAGAAACAACCCCATGGAGAAACAGTCAGTCAGATGCCATCTTCCACCAAGATGTGGCAGCATTGTAGGAGACAGGGGGTGCGGCGGGGAAGGAGTGGAGACAGTCCCCCACAGTTCCCCATCCCAGTGCCCGGGCCGTGTGCAGGGATCCTGTTGCCTCTTCTCTCCTGTGGTGAAGGCACTGGCCTCGACCCCGAGTCTGCCCGAGCGCCGGAGCAAAAGGCAAAGCATTACCTAGGCCAGGAGATGGAATTAGGCATAGAGTGCCATGCTAGGCCACGCACGCTGCTGCAGGGTTGTGACTGTGTCTGCCTAGTTCGGCTTAGCAAAGTGAAACCCAGGCGCGAACTTGGAGCCCGCGAAAGCAAGGCCCAAGAGGCACCAGCTCTCCCGCGGCTCTTCGTCCCTGCTGCGAATGAGCGAACGACCAAAGCCTTGCTGAGGAAGCAGCAGCGAAGTGCGGTTCGCTCCAACCAAAGCCTCTGCGAAAGCACAGCATTCGCTGAGAAATGTTGTCAGGCCTGCTGCTGCTTCCCTGAGCCCAGTCTCGCGGTGGGAGAAACCCGCATACAGCGAAAGCCTCTTTGCCTGGACCTCTCCCTTAGGAAAGCACAGCATTCGTTGGGAAATCAGAGTTGGGTTTGGGGATGCTGCTGCTGCTTGCCTGAGCGAGTCTCGGCAACATGGTGGAAGATACCCGCATGGAGCGAAATCCTCTTTGCCCTAGCATCCCCTCTGCCTGAGAGAGAATCATGGTTGCACACGTCTGTCACCGCGCTCCCCAGGAGCAATTTTGGGGAAGGCACAGCACGCCGCCCACGGGGAAGAGAAGGATCCCTTGGCCGAGGGGTCTGGAAACGCTCGGGAGTCAGAATAGCCTGCCGAGGCACGAATAGCAGGCCATGAGAAGACAAGTGTCCTCTGCTCCCTGTGCGGAGAGATTGAAGCCTGGCTGCTAAGGAGACATGAGCAGACGACAAGGGCATGGTGCGTGCTCCACTCTGAGGAAGGAGTCTGGGCAGAAGGCAGGCCTGTCCTGTGCCTCTGGTCCCAAGGGGAAAGCATTTTTTTGGCCACCTGTCCCAAGGGCAGACTTGGGCTTGCCACCAGTTGCCATACCCGGAACTCGCAGAAACAACCCCATGGAGAAACGTGCAGTCAGATGCCGTCTTCCATCAAGATATGGCAGCATTGTGGGTGGCAGGGGGTGTGCCGGGGAAAGAGTGGAGACAGTCCCCACTGTTCCCCATCCCAGTGCTCGGGCCCGGTGCAGGAATCCTGTCGCCTCCTCTCTCCTATGGTGAAGGCACTGGCGTAGACCCCGAGTCTGCCCGAGCGCCGGAGCAAAAGGCAAAGCCTTACCTACGCCAGGAGATGGTAATAGGCATAGAGTGCCATGCTAGGCCACGCACGCTGCTGCAGGGTTGTGACTGTGTCTGCTTAGTTCGGCTTAGCAAGGTGAACCCCGGGCGCGAACTTGGAGCCCGGGAAAGCAAGGACCAAGAGGCACCAGCTCTCCCGCGGCTCTTCTTTCCTGCCGGGACAGAGCACACGACCACAGCCTTGCTGAGGAAGCAGCAGCGAAGTGCGTTTCGCGCCAAGCTGAAAACCTCTGCGAAAACATGGCCGTCGCTGGGAAATCAGAGTCGGTTCTGTGGGCTGCTTTTGTTGCTTGCCTTAGCCTAGTATTCGCAGCACTTTTGGAGAAACCCGCATAGAGCGAAAGCCTCTTTGCCCGGGCATCCCCTCTGGGAAAGCACAGCATTCTTTGGGAAATCAGAGTCGGGTCTGTGGGATGCTGCCTGCTGCTTGCCGGAGCTAGTCTCCACAGCACGGTGTAATAAACCCGCATGGAGCGAAATCCTCTTTGTCTGGGCATCCCCTCTGCATGGGAGAGATGCATGGTTGCACACGTCTGTCACTGCGCTCCCCAGGAGCAAGTGTGGGGAAGGCACAGCACACTGTCCCTGGGGAAGAGAAGGAGCCATTGGCCTTGGGGTCTGGAAAATTGAACAGCCACATGCAGAAAATGAAATTGGACCATCCTAACACCATACATTATAATCGACTGGAAATGGATGAAGAAGCATAATGTGAGAAAGGAATCCATCATAGTCCTTGATGAGAGAACAGGTAGCAACTTCTTTGACCTCAGCAGCAGCAACTTCTTCCTAGGAACATCGCGAAAGGCAAGGGAAGCAAGGGCAAGAATGAACTATTGGGATTTCATCAGATCCAAAAGCTTTTGCACTGCAAAGGAAACAGTTAACAAAGCCAAAAGATCACTGTCAGAAGTTATCTGGGAGAAGATATTTGCAAATGACATACCAGATAAAGGGCCAGTATCCAAAATCTATAAAGAGCTTATCAAACTCAACACCCTAAAAACAAATAATCCAATGAAGAAATGGGCAGAGGACATGAACAGACATTTCTGCAAAGAATACATCCAAATGGCCAACAGACACATGAAAAAATGCTCCACATCACTCGGCATCAGGGAAATACAAATCAAAACCAGAATGAGATACCACCTCACACCGTTCAGAATGGCTAAAATGAACAAGTCCGTCAATGACAGATGCTGGCGAGGATGTGGAGAAAGGGCAACCCTCCTACACTGTATGTGGGAATGCAAGCTGGTGCAACCACTCTGGAAAACAGCGTGGACGTGCCTCAAAAAGCTGAAAATAGAACTACCCTATGACCCAGTGCTTGTAGTACTGGGTATATACCCTACAGATACAAACGTGGCATTCTGAAGGGGCACATGCACCCAAATGTTTATAGCAGCAATGTCCACAATAGTTAAACTATGGAAAGAAACTAAATGTCCTTCAACAGATGAATCAATAAATAAGATGTGGTATATATGTTCAATGGAATACTATTCAGCCATCAAAAGAAATGAAATCCTGCTATTTGTGATGACGTGGATGGAACTAGAGGGTATTATGCTTGGAGAAATAAATCAATCTGAGAAAGACAACTATCATATGATCTCCCTGATATGATGAAGTGGAGATGCAACATAGGCAGTTTCGGGCGTACGAAAAGAAAAATAAAAAAAAGATGGTATTAGGAGGGAGACAAACCATAAAAGACTGAATCTCACAAAACAGACTGAGGGTTGCTGGGGGGAGGTGTGTTGGGAGAGGATGGTGGGGGTATGGACATTGGAGAGGGCAGGTGCTATGGTGAGTGATGGTGAGTGCTGTGAAATGTGTAAACCTGGTGATTCACAGACCTGTACCCCTAGGGATTAAAACACATTATATAAAAAATTTTAAAAAATAATTTAAAAAACCCATTAAAGAAAAAACACAGATTGCAAGCCCAGAGCTAATCTCATATTCAATCAAAACTTTTGAAAGTTTTCCCCTTAACGATCAGAAGAAAGACAAGTGTGTCCATTTTCACTACTCTCATTTGACACAGTAGTGGATGTCCTAGCCAGAGAAACAAGGAACACAAAGAAACAAGAGTCTCCAAAAAAAAAAAAAAGGAAGAAGTAAAATTTTCTTTTTTTGGATAACATGAACTTACATGTTAAAAAATCCTAAAAAATTCACAAAAAATTTGAATAAACAAATTTAGTAAAATTACCAAATACAAGATCAATATATAAAAGAAAAGAATTTTGTTTTGTTTCTTTTTTTTATGGACTGCTTCCCAGTTTGTCATGTCATCCTTGTTCAGTGATCACGCTAATCTTCTCTGCATCATTCCAATTTTAGTATATGTGCTGCCAAAGTAAGCACAAGACAGGAGCATTTTAACATTCTAATGATGAACTATCTGAAAAAATAAAGAAAACAATCTAATTCACAATAGCATCAAAAATAATAAAATACTTAGAAATAGATTTAACTAAGAAGATGAAACATCTGTACTCCATAAACTATGACATTGATAAAGAAATTGAAGGTGACAGAAATGGAAAGATAGCTCATATTTATGAATGGTAAGAATTAACATTGTTAAAATGTCCATACTACCGTAAACCATCTGTAAATCCAATTCCTATCAAAAATCCAATGTTAGGGGCGCCTGGGTGGCTCAGTGGGTTAAGCCGCTGCCTTCGGCTCTGGTCATGATCCCAGGGTCCTGGGATCGAGCCCCGCATCAGGCTCTCTGCTCAGCAGGAAGCCTGCTTCCTCTTCTCTCTCTGCCTGCCTCTCTGCCTGCTTGTCATCTCTCTCTGTCAAATAAATAAATTAAAAATCTTTAAAAAAATCCAATATTATTGTTTTACAGAAGTAAGTAAAGAATCCTAAAGTTTATATGAGACCATGAAAGACAACAAATAATCAAAGCAGTTCTGAGAAAGAATGAAGAAGGGAGATTACACTTCTTGATTTGAAACTATACTACAAAGCCCTCATGCTCAAAACAATAAAGTATACTGGCATAAAAACAGACCAATAAACAAGTAGACAGAATTGAGAGTCCAGAAATAAATCCTTTCATACAGTCACCTAATATTTGACAGGGGCCAACATATGTAATGGGGAAAGATAGCCTGTTCAATAAATGATATTTAAAACTGAATAGTCACATAAACAGTATGAAAAGGGAACCTTATATCACTCATAAGTCTGAACTTGAAATAGATTAAAGACTTAAAGGTGATGCATGAAACTAAATTTCCTAAAGGAAAACATAGGAAAAATTCTCCTTGACATTAGTCTTGCCAATAGTTTTTTGGATACCAGACTAAAAACACAAGCAAAAAAAGCAAAAATAAATAAATGGTATTACATCAAACTAACGTTTCTGCATTGCCAAAAAAAGGGAGAGAGAATGAAAACACAATCCACAGAATGTAAGAAAATACTTACGAATCTTATATCTGAAAAGAGGTTAATAACCAACAGATACAAATAGAAAAAAATATATGATTAAAAAAATAGCAAAAGGATCTCAATAGACTTTTTTTTTCAAAAAAGTTATATAAATGACCAACAGGAGCATTAAAAAGTGCTCAACGTAAAAATCTCAGGGCAAATTCCTTATGTTGTTGTTGTTGTTGTTTACCTCTGAAAAACACAGCAAGATATTAGAATATATACTACCAAAAAATTGAAACTAACCAATTTTGGTAAATATTGGGGAAAACGGGGAACTTATGCACTGTAATAGGGATATAAATTTGTATGGAAAACAGTATGGAGATTATTCATATTATTAAAAGTAAAATTACCATATGATTCAGTAATCCCACTTCTAGGTATCTATCTGAAGGAAACGAAGTCACTGTTCAAAGACATATCTGCACTCTTATGTTTATTATAAAATTATTAACTCTAAGCAAGAGATGGAAATAACTTCAGTATCCATTAATGGATGAAAGAATAAAATAAGTATGGTAAATATATACTACGGAATACTACTTAACCATGAAAAATTAAGAAATACTGCCATTTACAACAGCATGGATGGATCTTGAAGGTATTATACTAAGTGAAATATTTCAAAGATTTTATATATTTTTTAATTTTATGTATTATGATATCCCTTACATACAGAATCTGAGGAAAAGGAAAACTAATGGAAACTTAGAGTTGAGTTGACAAGGGGTGAACCTGGGGTGGAGTAAGGTGGTCCAAGGGTGCAAACTTGCAACTATAATATGAAAAAGTTCTGGGGATCTAATGTACAGCATGATGATCATAGTTAATAAAATATACATACTTTTTTTATTGTGCTTCCCTTTATTAAACTTTGCATATATCACATTCTTACAAGTTGAAAGTTTATAGCAATCTTGTATAAAAAAAGTCTGCTGCCACCATTTCTCTAACAACATTTGTTCATTTTGTGTCTCTCTGTCACATGTTGGTAATTCTTGCAATATTTCAAGTTTTTTACATTATTATTGTATTTGTTATGGTGAACTGTGATCAGTAATTATGACCCACTGAAAACTCAGAACTAGTTTACTTAAGGTATATACATTGTTTTTCTTTAAAAACATAATGCTTTTGAACAGTACAGTATAGTGTCTATTTTTTATATGCACTGGGAAACCATAAAAAATAATAATTTGACTTAGTTTATTGAGATAATCACTTTATTGAGGCAGTCTGGAACAAAACCCACAAGACCTCTGAAGTTTATCTCTACTATACTATATACATAAAAGTTGCTAAGAGAGTAGATCTTAAAATTCCTTACGATACATGCATAAAAATCAGTGGCAACTATACGAGATAGTAGATGTATTAACATTTTTGTGTAGATTATATTGCAATAAAGATGTATACCAATTTATCAAATTGTACAAAATTTACACAATGTTAAAAGTTTGCAATGTTATAAGAAATCATTTCTTAAATTTACAAATATGTCGATTTTTTTCAATAAAGCTGGAAAAAACTTTTTGTAGAATTAATCTATTTTTCAAAAAAGGAAGTAAGGCAGTAGAAACTGCAACTAACTCTGAAATAATAGAATATAAAATCCATTTTTGTTATATACACTGTGACAAAAACTATTACTTAGTTTACAATGGAGGAGTACTTATGAAGCATGAAGGATGGTCTATAAAAAAGGCTGAATTTAAATTTAAATTTAAGGTTTAAATTTAAAATCTTCTTTTGAAATACTAAACTGACCACCCAGTGTTCCAAACATCAATGTCTTAACTGCATGAATTTATTTCATACAACTCTATAATCTAGTTTCATAAGAAAGCAGCATGCAAAGTTTGAATAAGACAGACTTGCTTAAGTTTATGTTCAACAGTAAAGGATACCTCCTTAAAAACAAATAGAAGAAAAATCAGCATATTTATTATGATAATTATTATTCATAAGGAGATTCATATTGAATTAGGGAATATATATCCTCAGAGGGGGTAAAGTAAAATGAAATTTATGTTGGTAAATGTGTCTAATAATAGTCAATACAATGCCTCAATATAAATGAATATTACCATTTTGAACAATTTAATTACTATTACTAGAATTATTATAAGTATAAAAATAGCTATCATTTTAGCATGGAATATGAGACTCTCATGCTCCATGCTTCATCACATCCACACAACAACGCTGCATAATAAGTATTATCATCACCATTTCATGGGTGAAAAAACTGAGGCTAACACATTTAGATAACTGGTTTATGATTACATGGGTAGCAAAAATGCATCACACTAATTTAGGCTTTATGATTTCAGAATTGTACTCTTTCCACTGCACATTCTATTACTCTGTAAATACTTGGCCTGTTTTCATTTGGTTCTTTAATTTTATTCATGTGGTGATGGCTTAAAGCTTCCTTTAAAGGAAGCTTAAAAATTTCATTTAACCAAAAGCTCCCAAGAATTAAAAATGCCACGGATCTAATGTAGACATGGATATCATTAGTTAATGGGTAACTATATATTTTCCACCCTAGTGAGATAACAATCAGAGTATTTTTCTAAGTTTTAGTCTCTCAGTGTTAAAAAGGACTTTGTTAAAATAGAAATATTTAGACAAAGGTGATCAAAAGTCTGAATCAGGTCACCTTAAGGTAAATATTAGGAACCTGAGGAAACAAATGGAGATTTGAACACTGAGCTATGATATAATGAATGGTTTCAAGTATTTAGTAGAGTATAGAAAAGCCCTTTAAAGCCTGGTCTTAGCCTAGCATTGCAGCTTCTGGGATATCTGTCTATCTATCATCTATCTATCTAGATATAAATTTGAAAACTTTTTTAACTTAAAGATTTTGAGAAATAGAACATAATCAGCACCATAGAAGATCTGTTTCTGATAACAACCTAGCCCCTCCTCCCAGTTTGTTAATATTCTCTCTTATTTAATGTAACATTGTGCAAATAGACCACTACTGATCTGCCGTTATGAATGAAATAGCTATAATCATCTGTTTGCATATCCTGGTGAAAATATTCATTTAGTTCCATGTTGTATTTCTAGGAATGGACCAAATTTTTATTTTTATTTTTAAGTTTTCTAAATATTGTCCAACTTACCTCAAATGTTTTTATTATGGGCACTTTCATTCTTTCACATTCTTGCAAGGCAATTTTACTGTTGCCCAATATGGTAAGTGTGTAATAGTATGTCATTTTAGGTTTTAATTTATTTTTAATTTAATTTAATTTAATTCCAGATTCATAATAAAGATAAACAGTTTTTATATATGAGTGGCCATTTGGATTACCCTTTCTGAAAAGTACATGCTCAAATCTTTTGATATCTTAACACTGTGTCATACTGACTGCTTTAATAGTAGATTTTCTGAATGAACTTTTAGCTGTGTAGGTCTTCTCTATTTTATTTTGAACTTGTTTTCATTTCAAAATCTTTATATTTATTTTCATAATCTGCTTTTATTTTGCTTTGTCTATTATCTATCTATCTATCTATCTATTTATTTGCAAGCAAGAGAGAGTGAGCAAGTGAGAGTGCAGGGAGGGATAGAAAAAGAAGGGAAAAGAATCTTAAGCAGGCTCCAGGCTCAGCACAGAGCCCAACTCTGGGCTCTATTTCACAACCATGACATCATGACCTGAGCCAAAATGAAAGAGATAAAATAAAATTAAGGTGTTAAAAAAAAAGGAAAAAGAATTGGAGGTTTAATTAAGTGAGCCACCCAGGCACCCCTGTGGTATCTTAAATTAGCTGTCATATCTTTAAAGTTCTAGAGTATCCATTTGGTTCATTTATAAAACCTTTCTCAATATCATTTTTAGTGTCAGCTTTTTGTTCAATTTGCTTCCCCTCTCATTTCTTTGAGCAGAGTAATCAAGCCATTTTACAATCTTTATTGATCATTTTAACATCATACTTAATCCCATTTTGTCTATCCAATCTTGTTAATGGTTTTTCTTTGTGTGCTTTGTTACATTTTGCTATGTTCAAGACATTATATTTGAAACTCTTATTGAGTAGGGATAATTAAGAGCTATAATAATGGTATGGTCCTCCTTGGTAGGATTTTCTCTTATATCTGAGACTCTACAAGACAATCATACTCCAAATTCAGTGATTGGCTTTCTCAGTTTACACAGAAGGCAAGGTAGGCTATAGTCTTATTTCTGCTTCTCCTTGTGCTTTGGGGATCTCAACTTAAATTTGGGTTGTACCAAAGTCCTCAAATTTGATTGCTGCTGGATTTGTTTCTCTAGTATCAAGAGTCTATGAACAACACAGCTCAGTGTGTTTTAGCAGTTTCAAATGCTCTCATAGCTAAAATGGCTTCAGGGCATATATCTCTAGGCTCTCATTGTATTTCGTATTTTGGCCCAGTAATCCCTCACTTATTTTTATAATCATTCTGATATTTTTAACTTTAAAAGCTATTTTGTCTGGATTTTTAGTTGTCTTAAGTAGGAGTTTTTAGATCACCATTACTAGAAGCAACAACAAATATACATGAAAATATCTGCAGTAGTTTATCACATCTTTATGGCTTTGAACTTCCATAAGCTGAGGCATCCTTCTCTAATCACTTAGGCAAACTCCAATTTACCCTTTAATACAACACAAGAATTGCTTCATTTAAGAACATGTTCAGGGATGACTCTTCCCCACTGTTCTTACCAACATTCCCACACACTCTTTGCTACCCAAAGCTTGTTTATGAACTTTCGTTAGGTATATCAGCGTGACCAGAATTTTGCTCTATTGTATTTTTGTCCTTTAGAGCTTTAATTAAATATGAATTCCATAGAAAGTCTGTCCCTTTTCTTTCAAACCTGGGTTAGTTATTTCTTCTCATTCTTTGTCAGAAGTTACTTTATTAGAGAAACTTATAGCTCTATTGTGACTTTGGAGCCTTTACAGTTTTTCGACTGGAAAAATCACCCATCCCTGAGATTTTTACGCAGCTTCCTAGCTGATATTATTCAGAAATCTGTTCAAAACAGACTTTTTCAGGGAGGCCCTTTCGGACCACTCAGTTAAAAAACCTCTTCTCAATCACTGCTCTTTTAAAAATGTGCTTATTTAGTTCAAATATGCATCTCTATTAAAGAAAAAGCAGTATGATTTTTTTTTTAAAGTTGGCTTACCTATTATCTATCTCTCCCATTAAAATGATTCCTCTGGCCTGGGGTTTTGTTGTGCTCATTTTAGGCCAGGCACTCAATAAATTGTCACTGAATGATTGAATTGTTTGACTCCCTTGCTAGATTCTCAACTTCATGAGGCCAAGGATTGTTCTATTCAGTCCTTCTTTATCCTCAATGTCTGTTATATTGCAGTCACTTACGTGACTAATGGGAAAAATCACAGAAAGAAAGAGTTAAAACTACAGAAAAACCCTGTAGGTTCAATAACACAAAGCTTTCTAAAATTATTTAGCCCAGGAATTGAATACTGGCTGCACTTTTGATTTTTTTTAAATGGTATTGAATTTAATTTAAATGGAAATACTGGAATGGTAGAATAATAAAAAAATTATAAAAGCAACTTGCTCCTTAAAGTAAGAATTATATAGGGCATCTCTTCTAGAAGCAAAATTTTCAAATGTCAAACATCTGAAAGCATAGAAGGAGAAGTAAGTGTGTGAATTGTACTTCAATGTTCTTTTCTTTATATTCAGCAAACAGCTTCATTCACATACCTTTCCAATTTTTTCAACTCTTTTGACAAAGCCTTCAGAGGAGTTACTGCTGATGACAACCATCACAGCCTAACAGGAGAAATTTTATAAAGAAAAATAATAGCATGTTTTTCCCAAATTGTTAAGGATATGGTGAAGCTCTGTCGGATTCAAAGGAGGAATGTGCAATTCCATGCTATATATAATAATAACTTGTTTTAATAGTGGCTTTGCAATTTTTCAGATATATCCATTTACTGAAACCACTATCAAATAAACAAAAACAAACAAATGAACAGGGGTTCGAGACAGAAATTATCTAATCTAAAAATAGCACATGTTCACAGAATACACAACACATATCCCAAGTACTACTATAGGTTTCAAGTAATAGTCAAAACAATAGTAAAAATGATTCAGACCACACCAGTCAAATCATAAATGGGACCTTAACTGTAAATCCTTATCTTTAGATCAAAGCGGGTAATTGGGGGCTGAAGATACATTATAGAACTAATATGTTATAGAACTCCTCTGAAATGAGTCATTTATTCCATCACTTTTCCTGCACAGCTGCTGACCCATGTTTTGGTTCCTGGAAATAGCTGCTACCCTGTCATACTTCTTAAAAGCACATATATTGATAACTCTACTCATTCCTCCATTCCTCTGTGACTGTCACTGTGTTAAAATGTGGAGTCAGCTGACTCACTTGTGATGGTAATAAAGTAGATGAGTTTGCAAAGTATTTTGTTATTTCTAAAAATGCAAAAACCAAATTACATTGAAATCATAAGGGGTGTTTCAGGGAGAGCTGTAGGATGTGGTTTCTTGTGTAATCCACAGAGATTAGCTCCAACACATATTTAAACTCTCCTCTAGGAGCAACCTTAGTGGTAAAGCAAGAAGATAAACAGATGTAAACACACCCTGGCACAAAATTATCACTTATGTTTGGCTTCCTAGTCTCCTCGTGTTACTTATTTATCTTAACTTCTCTCTGAAATCAGGGAACACAGAATCTCAATCAGTTGACATTTTTCTACTGAATTACCCAATAGTCTGATCATACCCCAAGACTTTTTTAAATTATTTCACTCATAATCCCAAATCTGCTTTGCTTCCTCATCTTAGTACACTGTAATTTGATTTCAAAATGAGGACAGTTGTCAGTAATGCCACATTCGTTCATCTATTTTACAATTCCATGTGCTTATAACTATGAAGATATGTTAATAACATCCATTCCAATAAGCCACCCTAAATTTATTATCATGAAACAAGACCTCAAGAAAGAGAATTCAAAATCATCCATGTATTTGCAACTTATTGCAATAAAGCCTTTATCAATAGACTTCCCTGTGCACATGGTGGTCAAATTGCTGGTGAAAACCAGCCAGATCTATTACAAGCTTTCTCATGGCTTCTAGGTAACCCAAGTGAGCCTTTATTGATACTGGGAAAGGATAAAGCAGGGAAGGGATAAACAGTGCTGTAAGAATTGGCTAGACAAAAGTAATGACTCTCATTACAAAGTGAGTATTTTAAAGCAAAAGAGCCTGTTGGGAATATTGTTTTATAAAATAGTGGTTTTTTTATTAACTTTTTAAAATTCAATTAGGTAACATATAGTGTACCATTAGTTTCAAATGTAGATTTCAGTTATTCATCCATAGCATATAACAGCTAATGCTCAGTACTTACTGTGATAGCTTCTTGAAAGCAGAATTTTAACCCACTGAGCCACCCAGGCGCCCTTGAAAGCAGAATTTTAGATCACATTTTCTGATTACTTCCATGTCGTACAACACTTTCCTGCTAGCAACCTTCAAAACATACTGTTTGTTAGAGGAATTTCTTTAATAATAAATAAATAGAAATTTATTTAAATTTATAAATATATAAAATAAATAGGAATTTATTTAAATTTATTTAAATATTGCACACTGTTTCATTGTTCATAAATAAGGTGATGATATTATAGCCATTAGTTGGTAGCACTGATATATCACTTTCTTTTTACTTCTCAGTGCATTCTCTTTACACAAAATAGATATATATTTTAAAAGAATCTGAATCTGTGGCAAACTTGTAAAAAACCCTATACAGTAAAGTTTATCATTTTAAGTAATCTCAATTATCTTCCTCAATTGTGATAGTATATCCTTCTATCTAGGCCAGATATTGTATGAGGGATTTGAAAAGACATACTTTTCTAAATTTCACTTTTCTCATCTGCAAAATGCTTATCATATCCTACAATAAAATACACTTACAATTTTTTGATGAAAATTTATTTATTTATTTTAAGATTTTATTTCTTTATCAGAGAGAGTGGGCGAGAGAGCAAGCACAGGCAGACAGAATGGCAGGCAGAGGCAGAGGGAGAAGCAGGCTCCCGGCCGAGCAAGGAGCCCGATGCGGGACTCGATCCCAGGACGCTGGGATCATGACCTGAGCCAAAGGCAGCTGCTTAACCAACTGAGCCACCCAGGCGTCCCTTTTGATGAAAATTTAATCTGTATAAACAATATATTTGCTGTAATGCGTGCTTCATGGAAAACATCTTATTTAATTATAAGCAACAACAGTATTAGAAATTAAGTAAATGTGTCTATAATATTTAAAGTTTTAACACATAATTCCACTGCTTTGCCTTATTTTCTCAAATCCCTTTACCACTTTCACTGACAGAGTTAAATGTACTTTTTCTACTAGTAGCCAGCTCTTTGTCTTTTGTCAGAAAGATGCCCTTGTGAATTATTTATAATAGAGATATTAGCAATAATAATAATAATAATAAATAGCAATGAAAATGTTAAAAAAAAGTTTTCTTAACTAATTAGGGTTCTTAGACATCAATTAGAGGAACCACCTCGGGCAAGCAAATTAATCTGCAAGACATTCCCAGAATTAACAAGTCAGTCAGATACAGGGTTGTCCGTAGACTGAAAGGTGAAGCAAAAGGACTAGGTTTGGAAAATAGGTAAGGACAGTGAAAAAAGTGATCAAATTTTGGGGCAAAATAAATTCTTAGGTGTCCTTTCAATGGAGTCCTGTTCATTATGTAGCAGAAACTCTAGAGATTATCTCAATCCATTGGAGTCACCCCGTTTATTAGCTTGCTATTGACAAAGTTATTTACAAACTGTAGAGCAAGAGGTTATAATGGAGAAAACTGATGGTAATGCACAGGATTCTTGTTAACAATAATGCAAGTTAGTGATTTTTCATTAGAAAACATAAATTCTATAACCCAAATTATGGGCCCAGAGCACTTCTGCTGCACAACTCTGCTTATATCCCAAATAACCATGTGAACTAGTTTTAATATCTGCTTCTCTTATTAATTTTTGAATAAAAATTCTTGACACAAGTATTTTATAATTGTGTGATAACCATGCATTTAATTTCTTGGAGAACGAAACACACTTTAGCATAACTAGGTTCGTTCACAGAACCAGCCTTGATAACACACTTCTATATGTTAGAAATGATGTAATAAATGTAGAATATTGGGCACTTGTTTGGTATTCTTTGCCATGTTTTGCACTATCTAAAAAGAGATCAGTGAACTTGGACTGGAGTTAGTAGACATGGAAGAAAATAAAATATTACAGAGAAGAATACTCTGTGGTCCACAACCTAAACGGGCTGGGATTCCCATCATTTGGATCCCTGTAGCTTTACAAAAGTCAATTAAATTTTTGTATCTCCGATTAAAGTTGATTCCCCAGTACTTTTTCAAACATCTCTTGTAAAGTATTGTTTCCCAGAAAAAAAGGGATTTTGCACATGTATCTGCCTTTGTCTCTGGTCATGATCTCAGTCAGGATCCTGGGATCGAGCCCCATTTCGGGCTTCCTGCTCATTAGGGAGTATATTTCTCAGTCTCTCTCTGCAGCTACATCCCCCTGCCCCACTCATGCTCTCTCTCTCTCTCAAATAAATAAATACAATCTTTAATTTTTTAATTAAAAATAAGATAAATAAAATAAAATAAAAAGTCTGGTCTTACTGCCCCATTTAGCTCCTTTTGTTTTTTTGAGTTTTATTTAAAGCAGCATGAGAGAACATGAGGCTCTCAAACTTTAAAAAAAAAAGGAAAAAATTGAGTTTTGTTAGGATTTAAGATCTTGTCTGCTAGACAAAAACGTTGGCTTTGTTAACATGTGAAAATCAACAAAAGAGAATAAGATCGAATTCTAATAATTTTTGTAGATATTAAAAATTTCCTCCAACCCAATTACATACAGACCCATTAAGTAAATTCATTCCAATGTCCCAAACCAACCTTTTCTAATAGTAATGCATCTGTGTAAACAGGGTCAACCCAAGGAATAAATAAATATTATTATTTTTTTTCCTGTCTCTTCCACAGTCACATCTGGGTATATTGGTAGCAAGCCAATTATCTATCTTATAAGACATGATATCATAAGGAAGGTTATTCTGTCCATTTGGAACAACTGAAAATCATTGTAATTTTATCTTGGTGCAGTAACTTGAGATGGCACAGTGTGGGTTATGAATATATTTTATTTTTTTTACTGGGAAGAAGAGATTATAGAGATATTGGTTATCCAAGAGAGACTGACAGGTGTTGATAGTTGCCAGGTCAATATCCATCTACTCTTTCCTTTAATATCAGAAAGCACTGAGGGATTGACAACAAGGAAACTTAAAACAACATCAAATATTTTATTGTCTCTTTTCTAGTTACATTGTAACCTTATGACAAAGTATCAGTCGTACAAGATATCATTCTCTTTTACCTCTATCTTTCTGCCAGAAATGTGGGCTTAATAGTGAGAACTCCAACAGCAATTTTTGCAACTGTGAATAAAAAGCCATGAAAACCTCTAAGATAGTTCACTTGACTTTCTTAAGACTCTGAACCAACACATTACATTTTTGCAACTGTGAATGAAAAGCCATGAAAACCTCTAAGATAGTTCACTTGACTTTCTTAAGACTCTGAACCAACACCAGAAAACACTCTCTGTAGTCTTCTTGTTAAATGAAAAATATGGTTAAACCACTTTTGACAGTCTACTACCTACAGCAAACTGTAAATCTTAATTGAAATATGTCCTCTCAGCTGTGCTTAAGCAACTGAGTCCTGAGCTTTTTAGGTTTTCAGTCTGAAAGAGTACACCTCGGGTGCTCTGAAAGGGAAGAGAAAGGACACCCTGTTCTCCATATAAATTAAAGAAGAGAAATCTGTGCATTTAAGTGGGCCATATAAAATTTATCAAGCAATTATCTCCTAACTCCTTCCTATCCAAATTACCTGATATGCTCTCCCTACTCCTTTATTCCACGTTACTGCCTTTTCCAGGATTCTGTATCACATCACAGCAAGTCTTCTGTTATTTCCTCCTTGCAAGCTAGTTTTGTTTTCTCCATCTAAAAAAATCAACAATCATTGTGTATTTCAATTCCCATTTTCCTCAAATGCATTGATTCTTCTTATCTATTACTTTTTTCTCATACTCAGTGTCTTTGTCTTTATGGGGTTTGTACTTTGCTTTTCCCCATTCTTTACTGCCATTATATAATCAAATCTAACAACTTCTTAGAGAAAGTTAAAAATTCCTGCATAGCCACACGTGAACACAAAGTCACTGATTTTTAGCAAACCTATAAGATAGTCAGACATCCATTCAATTTCTTTTTAAGATTTTATTTATTTATTTGACAGAGAGGGATGAAAAGCAGGCAGAGAGGCAGGCAGAGAGAGAGGAGGAAGCAGGCTCCCTGCTGAGCAGAGAGCCTGATTTGGGGCTCGGTCCCAGGACCCTGGGATCATGACCTGAGCCGAAGGCAGCGGCTTAACCCACTGAGCCACCCAGGCGTCCCTCCATTCAATTTCTTAACTGAGTCCCAAATGCATCCTGACTTCTAACCTAAACCTAAGTTCTACTTCTTACACGTTGTT
>NW_028134130.1:0-57000 GCF_964662115.1 Mustela nivalis | reverse complement strand
ATTCATTTCAGAGGAGGCTCAAGATCTCTGAGAAGGGAAGTTTCACCAACTCTGTCATGTAGGGGCATCAATTCCGATTCTGTGTCAATTGTCCTACTTTCCCAGCTAGTAATTCTCTACATCAGAAAGCCCACTCTCAACTGTTTCCTCTTTCAAAGGCAGTTGCTCTTAGAGTCTGCACATGACACTTGGGGCCTGCTGGTCGTTGGCTACTGCCCTCTGTACCTTGGGTCTAACAGCTGCGGGGCATCAAGATGAGCACGTCTCTTGTTCTAGGACTTAATATAGTTTGGGGCACATGGTAAGCAATAATCACTTCTTTAGTTGATCCAAGGGTTGGATCTTTCTTAATTATTCTACTACCACAATTTACTTGTTCTAAGATTTGTCCCCCCCCCCATTTTAATATCTCTCAAGGTGGCACTCACCTTGCACTTGATGACATATCCTACTTTAACTGACAGCATTTCTCTTTCTTAGTCGAACATAAACTATAGTGCATCTTACACTTGATGAAAGCTAGGATGCAATTAAATACTCTATTATGGTTACGATTCTGATATTTGAAATCCTCCAGTAGCTCCCTGTGCCCTCACAGTGTAGTACCTCACCTCCTCGCCATAGTATACAAACCATCTCACCCCCAGTGTTAACCCCGGGGCTCAGCCTCCATCCCCAGGTGATGCTGCCAGATCAGCTGTCGGTTGTCATGAACTTGCTGTAGTTTCCCGAATGCACTGTGCTGCCTCCTGGCACTTTGAAACTTGACACACTCATCCTCATTCTTCGCTTTGCCCTTGTCTATCACCTCCCCTGAAAATCTGTTCCTAAGTGTCTTTTCCCAGCTCCCACCTACCCTTGGCAGTCTATTATCTCCCTGTGGTAAAGCCTGTCACACTGCATCATGGACATGCCCGTTGTCCCCCTGAGAAGAGAAAAGGGACAATGAGGGCCCCCAGCATTTGCAGCTCTAGTGCAGAGCCCCATGCCTGGCTTGCAGGAAATGCCAGATCATGAAGACAAACGGAGATCATCCTCTGGCTAAAACCAGCTCTTCTTTGCCTACCGCAGGATCTGGTCAATAAAGAGCAGCCAGTTATTATTGCTGTTTTTCTAGGGATTTTTACCCCATATATTTCCCAGGTCTTTACTCTTTTTATAGCACTTTAATTCAGGCTTCAACCACTTCCTAGTCAGATCAGGTGAAATCATTTTCCTTCCCATACCCTCGATGTATTTCACATCTAGTAATTCTTTTTTTAAAGATCTTATTTACCCATTTGACAGACAGATCACAAGTAGGTAGAGAGGGAGGCAGAGAGAGAGGGGGAAAGCAGGCTCCCCGCTGAGCAGAGAGCCCGATGTGGGGCTCCATCCCAGGACCCTGAAATCATGACCTGAGCCGAAGGCAGAGGCCGAAACCACTGAGCCACCCAGGAGCCCCCATATCTGGTAGTTTTTAACCAACGTGGATTTGCTGCATCAAATAGTTCCTTCTTCTTCAAATATAAATATATAAAGAAAGTGATCAAGTCACTCGCATGTCTTAGGAGAATGTCATACCTTTAGTAGCAAACTTGAAATCTTGGCCATTGGTTTTGATTTTTGTTTTGGTTAGATTTGGTTCGGTTTTTGTCCTTTTAAAAATCCCTCCAGCCCTTGGCTCTGTCTGACCCGATTGCTTTAGGCTGTTTCTGCAACAAAATTGTCCCGGCAGCGAAAACTCTCATTGTTTACAGTGGCGCCCCCTTCTGAACACTTTGTTAATAAAAAGCTTTTTTGTTTGTTTGTTTTGTTTTGTTTTTTTCTCTATGGTAATTGTGGAACAACCATGAGGTATTTCAAAGAGGTGAACCACAGATAAATTTCTCTAAGGGTGGGGTGAGGGTTACTCAAAAAGGAACTTGACAAGGCTTTTAAAGATATCGACAATCATTATAACATAACGTGACTGATTGTTACCGTGCTCTTAACTGGGCAAACACTTGTTGGCTTCCAAGAAAGACTAACATAGTTGAGATGGTTCTAGCGGCCTTCTGGCCCAGGGTCTCATGAGGCAGGGATTCTAGCCACTGGCTGTGCAAGGCATGAGGCCTGTTAGTGATTCTATTTTTTCCTCTGCAGAATAGGTCTTTCTACATTCCAGGTCCTTTCTACCCCAAGAAATAATGTGGCGATTCTCTCAGTGAGTTGTACTATTGGTTTAAACAGCCAACTGTCTCTTTAAAAGGACTTTTGTTTAAATTCCTTTAAAAAAAAGTCCTTTCAAAAAAATCTTTTTTCTTTATTTTTTATTTTTTATCCCATATGTTTACTCTGATCGTGGAACTTTGTCATTTTGACCTTCTCTGCTGATTAAAATATTCTTCATCATCAGCACCTACTGCTCTCCTCTCCTGGTGGTCTCTCCGGAAGGGGTCTTCTCTAGCTCTTCTAGCAGGAGATGGGCACTTCCCCTCTACCCCTGTTGCCAGACCAGCCTTACCTGTCCTGCAGGGTCAGGTCGGCCTGGCCCTTTATCTGTTGTTCTCCTCTGAGTGGTTAGATTTTCATAGATCCCGTGCTTTGCTTTTGTCAGGATTTACCTGGATTATCAAAACCCTTTTCTTGTGCCAGTGAAGCCTAAGAAACAGTCCTAATGAGAGAACCAGGAACTCAAACAGATCATATTTATCCTGAATGTTCTGTCCAAAATGAAAAATTCATTTCAGAGGAGGCTCAAGATCTCTGAGAAGGGAAGTTTCACCAACTCTGTCATGTAGGGGCATCAATTCCGATTCTGTGTCAATTGTCCTACTTTCCCAGCTAGTAATTCTCTACATCAGAAAGCCCACTCTCAACTGTTTCCTCTTTCAAAGGCAGTTGCTCTTAGAGTCTGCACATGACACTTGGGGCCTGCTGGTCGTTGGCTACTGCCCTCTGTACCTTGGGTCTAACAGCTGCGGGGCATCAAGATGAGCACGTCTCTTGTTCTAGGACTTAATATAGTTTGGGGCACATGGTAAGCAATAATCACTTCTTTAGTTGATCCAAGGGTTGGATCTTTCTTAATTATTCTACTACCACAATTTACTTGTTCTAAGATTTGTCCCCCCCCCCCATTTTAATATCTCTCAAGGTGGCACTCACCTTGCACTTGATGACATATCCTACTTTAACTGACAGCATTTCTCTTTCTTAGTCGAACATAAACTATAGTGCATCTTACACTTGATGAAAGCTAGGATGCAATTAAATACTCTATTATGGTTACGATTCTGATATTTGAAATCCTCCAGTAGCTCCCTGTGCCCTCACAGTGTAGTACCTCACCTCCTCGCCATCGTATACAAACCATCTCACCCCCAGTGTTAACCCCGGGGCTCAGCCTCCATCCCCAGGTGATGCTGCCAGATCAGCTGTCGGTTGTCATGAACTTGCTGTAGTTTCCCGAATGCACTGTGCTGCCTCCTGGCACTTTGAAACTTGACACACTCATCCTCATTCTTCGCTTTGCCCTTGTCTATCACCTCCCCTGAAAATCTGTTCCTAAGTGTCTTTTCCCAGCTCCCACCTACCCTTGGCAGTCTATTATCTCCCTGTGGTAAAGCCTGTCACACTGCATCATGGACATGCCCGTTGTCCCCCTGAGAAGAGAAAAGGGACAATGAGGGCCCCCAGCATTTGCAGCTCTAGTGCAGAGCCCCATGCCTGGCTTGCAGGAAATGCCAGATCATGAAGACAAACGGAGATCATCCTCTGGCTAAAACCAGCTCTTCTTTGCCTACCGCAGGATCTGGTCAATAAAGAGCAGCCAGTTATTATTGCTGTTTTTCTAGGGATTTTTACCCCATATATTTCCCAGGTCTTTACTCTTTTTATAGCACTTTAATTCAGGCTTCAACCACTTCCTAGTCAGATCAGGTGAAATCATTTTCCTTCCCATACCCTCGATGTATTTCACATCTAGTAATTCTTTTTTTAAAGATCTTATTTACCCATTTGACAGACAGATCACAAGTAGGTAGAGAGGGAGGCAGAGAGAGAGGGGGAAAGCAGGCTCCCCGCTGAGCAGAGAGCCCGATGTGGGGCTCCATCCCAGGACCCTGAAATCATGACCTGAGCCGATGGCAGAGGCCGAAACCACTGAGCCACCCAGGAGCCCCCATATCTGGTAGTTTTTAACCAACGTGGATTTGCTGCATCAAATAGTTCCTTCTTCTTCAAATATAAATATATAAAGAAAGTGATCAAGTCACTCGCATGTCTTAGGAGAATGTCATACCTTTAGTAGCAAACTTGAAATCTTGGCCATTGGTTTTGATTTTTGTTTTGGTTAGATTTGGTTCGGTTTTTGTCCTTTTAAAAATCCCTCCAGCCCTTGGCTCTGTCTGACCCGATTGCTTTCAGCTGTTTCTACAACAAAATTGTACCGGCAGCGAAAACTCTCATTGTTTACAGTGGCGCCCCCTTCTGAACACTTTGTTAATAAAAAGCTTTTTTGTTTGTTTGTTTTGTTTTGTTTTTTTCTCTATGGTAATTGTGGAACAACCATGAGGTATTTCAAAGAGGTGAACCACAGATAAATTTCTCTAAGGGTGGGGTGAGGGTTACTCAAAAAGGAACTTGACAAGGCTTTTAAAGATATCGACAATCATTATAACATAACGTGACTGATTGTTACCGTGCTCTTAACTGGGCAAACACTTGTTGGCTTCCAAGAAAGACTAACATAGTTGAGATGGTTCTAGCGGCCTTCTGGCACAGGGTCTCATGAGGCAGGGATTCTAGCCACTGGCTGTGCAAGGCATGAGGCCTGTTAGTGATTCTATTTTTTCCTCTGCAGAATAGGTCTTTCTACATTCCAGGTCCTTTCTACCCCAAGAAATAATGTGGCGATTCTCTCAGTGAGTTGTACTATTGGTTTAAACAGCCAACTGTCTCTTTAAAAGGACTTTTGTTTAAATTCCTTTAAAAAAAAGTCCTTTCAAAAAAATCTTTTTTCTTTATTTTTTTATTTTTTATCCCATATGTTTACTCTGATCGTGGAACTTTGTCATTTTGACCTTCTCTGCTGATTAAAATATTCTTCATCATCAGCACCTACTGCTCTCCTCTCCTGGTGGTCTCTCCGGAAGGGGTCTTCTCTAGCTCTTCTAGCAGGAGATGGGCACTTCCCCTCTACCCCTGTTGCCAGACCAGCCTTACCTGTCCTGCAGGGTCAGGTCGGCCTGGCCCTTTATCTGTTGTTCTCCTCTGAGTGGTTAGATTTTCATAGATCCCGTGCTTTGCTTTTGTCAGGATTTACCTGGATTATCAAAACCCTTTTCTTGTGCCAGTGAAGCCTAAGAAACAGTCCTAATGAGAGAACCAGGAACTCAAACAGATCATATTTATCCTGAATGTTCTGTCCAAAATGAAAAATTCATTTCAGAGGAGGCTCAAGATCTCTGAGAAGGGAAGTTTCACCAACTCTGTCATGTAGGGGCATCAATTCCGATTCTGTGTCAATTGTCCTACTTTCCCAGCTAGTAATTCTCTACATCAGAAAGCCCACTCTCAACTGTTTCCTCTTTCAAAGGCAGTTGCTCTTAGAGTCTGCACATGACACTTGGGGCCTGCTGGTCGTTGGCTACTGCCCTCTGTACCTTGGGTCTAACAGCTGCGGGGCATCAAGATGAGCACGTCTCTTGTTCTAGGACTTAATATAGTTTGGGGCACATGGTAAGCAATAATCACTTCTTTAGTTGATCCAAGGGTTGGATCTTTCTTAATTATTCTACTACCACAATTTACTTGTTCTAAGATTTGTCCCCCCCCCATTTTAATATCTCTCAAGGTGGCACTCACCTTGCACTTGATGACATATCCTACTTTAACTGACAGCATTTCTCTTTCTTAGTCGAACATAAACTATAGTGCATCTTACACTTGATGAAAGCTAGGATGCAATTAAATACTCTATTATGGTTACGATTCTGATATTTGAAATCCTCCAGTAGCTCCCTGTGCCCTCACAGTGTAGTACCTCACCTCCTCGCCATCGTATACAAACCATCTCACCCCCAGTGTTAACCCCGGGGCTCAGCCTCCATCCCCAGGTGATGCTGCCAGATCAGCTGTCGGTTGTCATGAACTTGCTGTAGTTTCCCGAATGCACTGTGCTGCCTCCTGGCACTTTGAAACTTGACACACTCATCCTCATTCTTCGCTTTGCCCTTGTCTATCACCTCCCCTGAAAATCTGTTCCTAAGTGTCTTTTCCCAGCTCCCACCTACCCTTGGCAGTCTATTATCTCCCTGTGGTAAAGCCTGTCACACTGCATCATGGACATGCCCGTTGTCCCCCTGAGAAGAGAAAAGGGACAATGAGGGCCCCCAGCATTTGCAGCTCTAGTGCAGAGCCCCATGCCTGGCTTGCAGGAAATGCCAGATCATGAAGACAAACGGAGATCATCCTCTGGCTAAAACCAGCTCTTCTTTGCCTACCGCAGGATCTGGTCAATAAAGAGCAGCCAGTTATTATTGCTGTTTTTCTAGGGATTTTTACCCCATATATTTCCCAGGTCTTTACTCTTTTTATAGCACTTTAATTCAGGCTTCAACCACTTCCTAGTCAGATCAGGTGAAATCATTTTCCTTCCCATACCCTCGATGTATTTCACATCTAGTAATTCTTTTTTTAAAGATCTTATTTACCCATTTGACAGACAGATCACAAGTAGGTAGAGAGGGAGGCAGAGAGAGAGGGGGAAAGCAGGCTCCCCGCTGAGCAGAGAGCCCGATGTGGGGCTCCATCCCAGGACCCTGAAATCATGACCTGAGCCGAAGGCAGAGGCCGAAACCACTGAGCCACCCAGGAGCCCCCATATCTGGTAGTTTTTAAACAACGTGGATTTGCTGCATCAAATAGTTCCTTCTTCTTCAAATATAAATGTATAAAGAAAGTGATCAAGTCACTCGCATGTCTTAGGAGAATGTCATACCTTTAGTAGCAAACTTGAAATCTTGGCCATTGGTTTTGATTTTTGTTTCGGTTAGATTTGGTTCGGTTTTTGTCCTTTTAAAAATCCCTCCAGCCCTTGGCTCTGTCTGACCCGATTGCTTTCAGCTGTTTCTGCAACAAAATTATCCCGGCAGCGAAAACTCTCATTGTTTACATTGGCGCCCCCTTCTGAACACTTTGTTAATAAAAAGCTTTATTGTTTGTTTGTTTTGTTTTGTTTTTTTCTCTATGGTAATTGTGGAACAACCATGAGGTATTTCAAAGAGGTGAACCACAGATAAATTTCTCTTAGGGTGGGGTGAGGGTTACTCAAAAAGGAACTTGACAAGGCTTTTAAAGATATCGACAATCATTATAACATAACGTGACTGATTGTTACCGTGCTCTTAACTGGGCAAACACTTGTTGGCTTCCAAGAAAGACTAACATAGTTGAGATGGTTCTAGCGGCCTTCTGGCACAGGGTCTCATGAGGCAGGGATTCTAGCCACTGGCTGTGCAAGGCATGAGGCCTGTTAGTGATTCTATTTTTTCCTCTGCAGAATAGGTCTTTCTACATTCCAGGTCCTTTCTACCCCAAGAAATAATGTGGCGATTCTCTCAGTGAGTTGTACTATTGGTTTAAACAGCCAACTGTCTCTTTAAAAGGACTTTTGTTTAAATTCCTTTAAAAAAAAGTCCTTTCAAAAAAATCTTTTTTCTTTATTTTTTATTTTTTATCCCATATGTTTACTCTGATCGTGGAACTTTGTCATTTTGACCTTCTCTGCTGATTAAAATATTCTTCATCATCAGCACCTACTGCTCTCCTCTCCTGGTGGTCTCTCCGGAAGGGGTCTTCTCTAGCTCTTCTAGCAGGAGATGGGCACTTCCCCTCTACCCCTGTTGCCAGACCAGCCTTACCTGTCCTGCAGGGTCAGGTCGGCCTGGCCCTTTATCTGTTGTTCTCCTCTGAGTGGTTAGATTTTCATAGATCCCGTGCTTTGCTTTTGTCAGGATTTACCTGGATTATCAAAACCCTTTTCTGGTGCCAGTGAAGCCAAAGAAACAGTCCGAATGAGAGAACCAGGAACTCAAACAGATCATATTTATCCTGAATGTTCTGTCCAAAATGAAAAATTCATTTCAGAGGAGGCTCAAGATCTCTGAGAAGGGAAGTTTCACCAACTCTGTCATGTAGGGGCATCAATTCCGATTCTGTGTCAATTGTCCTACTTTCCCAGCTAGTAATTCTCTACATCAGAAAGCCCACTCTCAACTGTTTCCTCTTTCAAAGGCAGTTGCTCTTAGAGTCTGCACATGACACTTGGGGCCTGCTGGTCGTTGGCTACTGCCCTCTGTACCTTGGGTCTAACAGCTGCGGGGCATCAAGATGAGCACGTCTCTTGTTCTAGGACTTAATATAGTTTGGGGCACATGGTAAGCAATAATCACTTCTTTAGTTGATCCAAGGGTTGGATCTTTCTTAATTATTCTACTACCACAATTTACTTGTTCTAAGATTTGTCCCCCCCCCCATTTTAATATCTCTTAAGGTGGCACTCACCTTGCACTTGATGACATATCCTACTTTAACTGACAGCATTTCTCTTTCTTAGTCGAACATAAACTATAGTGCATCTTACACTTGATGAAAGCTAGGATGCAATTAAATACTCTATTATGGTTACGATTCTGATATTTGAAATCCTCCAGTAGCTCCCTGTGCCCTCACAGTGTAGTACCTCACCTCCTCGCCATAGTATACAAACCATCTCACCCCCAGTGTTAACCCCGGGGCTCAGCCTCCATCCCCAGGTGATGCTGCCAGATCAGCTGTCGGTTGTCATGAACTTGCTGTAGTTTCCCGAATGCACTGTGCTGCCTCCTGGCACTTTGAAACTTGACACACTCATCCTCATTCTTCGCTTTGCCCTTGTCTATCACCTCCCCTGAAAATCTGTTCCTAAGTGTCTTTTTCCAGCTCCCACCTACCCTTGGCAGTCTATTATCTCCCTGTGGTAAAGCCTGTCACACTGCATCATGGACATGCCCGTTGTCCCCCTGAGAAGAGAAAAGGGACAATGAGGGCCCCCAGCATTTGCAGCTCTAGTGCAGAGCCCCATGCCTGGCTTGCAGGAAATGCCAGATCATGAAGACAAACGGAGATCATCCTCTGGCTAAAACCAGCTCTTCTTTGCCTACCGCAGGATCTGGTCAATAAAGAGCAGCCAGTTATTATTGCTGTTTTTCTAGGGATTTTTACCCCATATATTTCCCAGGTCTTTACTCTTTTTATAGCACTTTAATTCAGGCTTCAACCACTTCCTAGTCAGATCAGGTGAAATCATTTTCCTTCCCATACCCTCGATGTATTTCACATCTAGTAATTCTTTTTTTAAAGATCTTATTTACCCATTTGACAGACAGATCACAAGTAGGTAGAGAGGGAGGCAGAGAGAGAGGGGGAAAGCAGGCTCCCCGCTGAGCAGAGAGCCCGATGTGGGGCTCCATCCCAGGACCCTGAAATCATGACCTGAGCCGAAGGCAGAGGCCGAAACCACTGAGCCACCCAGGAGCCCCCATATCTGGTAGTTTTTAACCAACGTGGATTTGCTGCATCAAATAGTTCCTTCTTCTTCAAATATAAATATATAAAGAAAGTGATCAAGTCACTCGCATGTCTTAGGAGAATGTCAAACCTTTAGTAGCAAACTTGAAATCTTGGCCATTGGTTTTGATTTTTGTTTCGGTTAGATTTGGTTCGGTTTTTGTCCTTTTAAAAATTCCTCCAGCCCTTGGCTCTGTCTGACCCGATTGCTTTCAGCTGTTTCTGCAACAAAATTATCCCGGCAGCGAAAACTCTCATTGTTTACAGTGGCGCCCCCTTCTGAACACTTTGTTAATAAAAAGCTTTATTGTTTGTTTGTTTTGTTTTGTTTTTTTCTCTATGGTAATTGTGGAACAACCATGAGGTATTTCAAAGAGGTGAACCACAGATAAATTTCTCTAAGGGTGGGGTGAGGGTTACTCAAAAAGGAACTTGACAAGGCTTTTAAAGATATCGACAATCATTATAACATAACGTGACTGATTGTTACCGTGCTCTTAACTGGGCAAACACTTGTTGGCTTCCAAGAAAGACTAACATAGTTGAGATGGTTCTAGCGGCCTTCTGGCACAGGGTCTCATGAGGCAGGGATTCTAGCCACTGGCTGTGCAAGGCATGAGGCCTGTTAGTGATTCTATTTTTTCCTCTGCAGAATAGGTCTTTCTACATTCCAGGTCCTTTCTACCCCAAGAAATAATGTGGCGATTCTCTCAGTGAGTTGTACTATTGGTTTAAACAGCCAACTGTCTCTTTAAAAGGACTTTTGTTTAAATTCCTTTAAAAAAAAGTCCTTTCAAAAAAATCTTTTTTCTTTATTTTTTATTTTTTATCCCATATGTTTACTCTGATCGTGGAACTTTGTCATTTTGACCTTCTCTGCTGATTAAAATATTCTTCATCATCAGCACCTACTGCTCTCCTCTCCTGGTGGTCTCTCCGGAAGGGGTCTTCTCTAGCTCTTCTAGCAGGAGATGGGCACTTCCCCTCTACCCCTGTTGCCAGACCAGCCTTACCTGTCCTGCAGGGTCAGGTCGGCCTGGCCCTTTATCTGTTGTTCTCCTCTGAGTGGTTAGATTTTCATAGATCCCGTGCTTTGCTTTTGTCAGGATTTACCTGGATTATCAAAACCCTTTTCTGGTGCCAGTGAAGCCAAAGAAACAGTCCGAATGAGAGAACCAGGAACTCAAACAGATCATATTTATCCTGAATGTTCTGTCCAAAATGAAAAATTCATTTCAGAGGAGGCTCAAGATCTCTGAGAAGGGAAGTTTCACCAACTCTGTCATGTAGGGGCATCAATTCCGATTCTGTGTCAATTGTCCTACTTTCCCAGCTAGTAATTCTCTACATCAGAAAGCCCACTCTCAACTGTTTCCTCTTTCAAAGGCAGTTGCTCTTAGAGTCTGCACATGACACTTGGGGCCTGCTGGTCGTTGGCTACTGCCCTCTGTACCTTGGGTCTAACAGCTGCGGGGCATCAAGATGAGCACGTCTCTTGTTCTAGGACTTAATATAGTTTGGGGCACATGGTAAGCAATAATCACTTCTTTAGTTGATCCAAGGGTTGGATCTTTCTTAATTATTCTACTACCACAATTTACTTGTTCTAAGATTTGTCCCCCCCCCATTTTAATATCTCTTAAGGTGGCACTCACCTTGCACTTGATGACATATCCTACTTTAACTGACAGCATTTCTCTTTCTTAGTCGAACATAAACTATAGTGCATCTTACACTTGATGAAAGCTAGGATGCAATTAAATACTCTATTATGGTTACGATTCTGATATTTGAAATCCTCCAGTAGCTCCCTGTGCCCTCACAGTGTAGTACCTCACCTCCTCGCCATAGTATACAAACCATCTCACCCCCAGTGTTAACCCCGGGGCTCAGCCTCCATCCCCAGGTGATGCTGCCAGATCAGCTGTCGGTTGTCATGAACTTGCTGTAGTTTCCCGAATGCACTGTGCTGCCTCCTGGCACTTTGAAACTTGACACACTCATCCTCATTCTTCGCTTTGCCCTTGTCTATCACCTCCCCTGAAAATCTGTTCCTAAGTGTCTTTTCCCAGCTCCCACCTACCCTTGGCAGTCTATTATCTCCCTGTGGTAAAGCCTGTCACACTGCATCATGGACATGCCCGTTGTCCCCCTGAGAAGAGAAAAGGGACAATGAGGGCCCCCAGCATTTGCAGCTCTAGTGCAGAGCCCCATGCCTGGCTTGCAGGAAATGCCAGATCATGAAGACAAACGGAGATCATCCTCTGGCTAAAACCAGCTCTTCTTTGCCTACCGCAGGATCTGGTCAATAAAGAGCAGCCAGTTATTATTGCTGTTTTTCTAGGGATTTTTACCCCATATATTTCCCAGGTCTTTACTCTTTTTATAGCACTTTAATTCAGGCTTCAACCACTTCCTAGTCAGATCAGGTGAAATCATTTTCCTTCCCATACCCTCGATGTATTTCACATCTAGTAATTCTTTTTTTAAAGATCTTATTTACCCATTTGACAGACAGATCACAAGTAGGTAGAGAGGGAGGCAGAGAGAGAGGGGGAAAGCAGGCTCCCCGCTGAGCAGAGAGCCCGATGTGGGGCTCCATCCCAGGACCCTGAAATCATGACCTGAGCCGAAGGCAGAGGCCGAAACCACTGAGCCACCCAGGAGCCCCCATATCTGGTAGTTTTTAACCAACGTGGATTTGCTGCATCAAATAGTTCCTTCTTCTTCAAATATAAATATATAAAGAAAGTGATCAAGTCACTCGCATGTCTTAGGAGAATGTCATACCTTTAAGTAGCAAACTTGAAATCTTGGCCATTGGTTTTGATTTTTGTTTCCGTTAGATTTGGTTCGGTTTTTGTCCTTTTAAAAATCCCTCCAGCCCTTGGCTCTGTCTGACCCGATTGCTTTCAGCTGTTTCTGCAACAAAATTGTCCCGGCAACGAAAACTCTCATTGTTTACAGTGGCGCCCCCTTCTGAACACTTTGTTAATAAAAAGCTTTTTTTTTGTTTGTTTTGTTTTGTTTTTTTCTCTATGGTAAATGTGGAACAACCATGAGGTATTTCAAAGAGGTGAACCACAGATAAATTTCTCTAAGGGTGGGGTGAGGGTTACTCAAAACGGAACTTGACAAGGCTTTTAAAGATATCGACAATCATTATAACATAACGTGACTGATTGTTACCGTGCTCTTAACTGGGCAAACACTTGTTGGCTTCCAAGAAAGACTAACATAGTTGAGATGGTTCTAGCGGCCTTCTGGCACAGGGTCTCATGAGGCAGGGATTCTAGCCACTGGCTGTGCAAGGCATGAGGCCTGTTAGTGATTCTATTTTTTCCTCTGCAGAATAGGTCTTTCTACATTCCAGGTCCTTTCTACCCCAAGAAATAATGTGGCGATTCTCTCAGTGAGTTGTACTATTGGTTTAAACAGCCAACTGTCTCTTTAAAAGGACTTTTGTTTAAATTCCTTTAAAAAAAAGTCCTTTCAAAAAAATCTTTTTTCTTTATTTTTTATTTTTTATCCCATATGTTTACTCTGATCGTGGAACTTTGTCATTTTGACCTTCTCTGCTGATTAAAATATTCTTCATCATCAGCACCTACTGCTCTCCTCTCCTGGTGGTCTCTCCGGAAGGGGTCTTCTCTAGCTCTTCTAGCAGGAGATGGGCACTTCCCCTCTACCCCTGTTGCCAGACCAGCCTTACCTGTCCTGCAGGGTCAGGTCGGCCTGGTTCTTTATCTGTTGTTCTCCTCTGAGTGGTTAGATTTTCATAGATCCCGTGCTTTGCTTTTGTCAGGATTTACCTGGATTATCAAAACCCTTTTCTGGTGCCAGTGAAGCCAAAGAAACAGTCCGAATGAGAGAACCAGGAACTCAAACAGATCATATTTATCCTGAATGTTCTGTCCAAAATGAAAAATTCATTTCAGAGGAGGCTCAAGATCTCTGAGAAGGGAAGTTTCACCAACTCTGTCATGTAGGGGCATCAATTCCGATTCTGTGTCAATTGTCCTACTTTCCCAGCTAGTAATTCTCTACATCAGAAAGCCCACTCTCAACTGTTTCCTCTTTCAAAGGCAGTTGCTCTTAGAGTCTGCACATGACACTTGGGGCCTGCTGGTCGTTGGCTACTGCCCTCTGTACCTTGGGTCTAACAGCTGCGGGGCATCAAGATGAGCACGTCTCTTGTTCTAGGACTTAATATAGTTTGGGGCACATGGTAAGCAATAATCACTTCTTTAGTTGATCCAAGGGTTGGATCTTTCTTAATTATTCTACTACCACAATTTACTTGTTCTAAGATTTGTCCCCCCCCCATTTTAATATCTCTTAAGGTGGCACTCACCTTGCACTTGATGACATATCCTACTTTAACTGACAGCATTTCTCTTTCTTAGTCGAACATAAACTATAGTGCATCTTACACTTGATGAAAGCTAGGATGCAATTAAATACTCTATTATGGTTACGATTCTGATATTTGAAATCCTCCAGTAGCTCCCTGTGCCCTCACAGTGTAGTACCTCACCTCCTCGCCATAGTATACAAACCATCTCACCCCCAGTGTTAACCCCGGGGCTCAGCCTCCATCCCCAGGTGATGCTGCCAGATCAGCTGTCGGTTGTCATGAACTTGCTGTAGTTTCCCGAATGCACTGTGCTGCCTCCTGGCACTTTGAAACTTGACACACTCATCCTCATTCTTCGCTTTGCCCTTGTCTATCACCTCCCCTGAAAATCTGTTCCTAAGTGTCTTTTCCCAGCTCCCACCTACCCTTGGCAGTCTATTATCTCCCTGTGGTAAAGCCTGTCACACTGCATCATGGACATGCCCGTTGTCCCCCTGAGAAGAGAAAAGGGACAATGAGGGCCCCCAGCATTTGCAGCTCTAGTGCAGAGCCCCATGCCTGGCTTGCAGGAAATGCCAGATCATGAAGACAAACGGAGATCATCCTCTGGCTAAAACCAGCTCTTCTTTGCCTACCGCAGGATCTGGTCAATAAAGAGCAGCCAGTTATTATTGCTGTTTTTCTAGGGATTTTTACCCCATATATTTCCCAGGTCTTTACTCTTTTTATAGCACTTTAATTCAGGCTTCAACCACTTCCTAGTCAGATCAGGTGAAATCATTTTCCTTCCCATACCCTCGATGTATTTCACATCTAGTAATTCTTTTTTTAAAGATCTTATTTACCCATTTGACAGACAGATCACAAGTAGGTAGAGAGGGAGGCAGAGAGAGAGGGGGAAAGCAGGCTCCCCGCTGAGCAGAGAGCCCGATGTGGGGCTCCATCCCAGGACCCTGAAATCATGACCTGAGCCGAAGGCAGAGGCCGAAACCACTGAGCCACCCAGGAGCCCCCATATCTGGTAGTTTTTAACCAACGTGGATTTGCTGCATCAAATAGTTCCTTCTTCTTCAAATATAAATATATAAAGAAAGTGATCAAGTCACTCGCATGTCTTAGGAGAATGTCATACCTTTAGTAGCAAACTTGAAATCTTGGCCATTGGTTTTGATTTTTGTTTCGGTTAGATTTGGTTCGGTTTTTGTCCTTTTAAAAATCCCTCCAGCCCTTGGCTCTGTCTGACCCGATTGCTTTCAGCTGTTTCTGCAACAAAATTGTCCCGGCAGCGAAAACTCTCATTGTTTACAGTGGCGCCCCCTTCTGAACACTTTGTTAATACAAAGCTTTTTTTTGTTTGTTTTGTTTTGTTTTTTTCTCTATGGTAATTGTGGAACAACCATGAGGTATTTCAAAGAGGTGAACCACAGATAAATTTCTCTAAGGGTGGGGTGAGGGTTACTCAAAAAGGAACTTGACAAGGCTTTTAAAGATATCGACAATCATTATAACATAACGTGACTGATTGTTACCGTGCTCTTAACTGGGCAAACACTTGTTGGCTTCCAAGAAAGACTAACATAGTTGAGATGGTTCTAGCGGCCTTCTGGCACAGGGTCTCATGAGGCAGGGATTCTAGCCACTGGCTGTGCAAGGCATGAGGCCTGTTAGTGATTCTATTTTTTCCTCTGCAGAATAGGTCTTTCTACATTCCAGGTCCTTTCTACCCCAGAAATAATGTGGCGATTCTCTCAGTGAGTTGTACTATTGGTTTAAACAGCCAACTGTCTCTTTAAAAGGACTTTTGTTTAAATTCCTTTAAACAAAAGTCCTTTCAAAAAAATCTTTTTTCTTTATTTTTTATTTTTTATCCCATATGTTTACTCTGATCGTGGAACTTTGTCATTTTGACCTTCTCTGCTGATTAAAATATTCTTCATCATCAGCACCTACTGCTCTCCTCTCCTGGTGGTCTCTCCGGAAGGGGTCTTCTCTAGCTCTTCTAGCAGGAGATGGGCACTTCCCCTCTACCCCTGTTGCCAGACCAGCCTTACCTGTCCTGCAGGGTCAGGTCGGCCTGGCCCTTTATCTGTTGTTCTCCTCTGAGTGGTTAGATTTTCATAGATCCCGTGCTTTGCTTTTGTCAGGATTTACCTGGATTATCAAAACCCTTTTCTGGTGCCAGTGAAGCCAAAGAAACAGTCCGAATGAGAGAACCAGGAACTCAAACAGATCATATTTATCCTGAATGTTCTGTCCAAAATGAAAAATTCATTTCAGAGGAGGCTCAAGATCTCTGAGAAGGGAAGTTTCACCAACTCTGTCATGTAGGGGCATCAATTCCGATTCTGTGTCAATTGTCCTACTTTCCCAGCTAGTAATTCTCTACATCAGAAAGCCCACTCTCAACTGTTTCCTCTTTCAAAGGCAGTTGCTCTTAGAGTCTGCACATGACACTTGGGGCCTGCTGGTCGATGGCTACTGCCCTCTGTACCTTGGGTCTAACAGCTGCGGGGCATCAAGATGAGCACGTCTCTTGTTCTAGGACTTAATATAGTTTGGGGCACATGGTAAGCAATAATCACTTCTTTAGTTGATCCAAGTGTTGGATCTTTCTTAATTATTCTACTACCACAATTTACTTGTTCTAAGATTTGTCCCCCTCCCCCCCATTTTAATATCTCTTAAGGTGGCACTCACCTTGCACTTGATGACATATCCTACTTTAACTGACAGCATTTCTCTTTCTTAGTCGAACATAAACTATAGTGCATCTTACACTTGATGAAAGCTAGGATGCAATTAAATACTCTATTATGGTTACGATTCTGATATTTGAAATCCTGCAGTAGCTCCCTGTGCCCTCACAGTGTAGTACCTCACCTCCTCGCCATAGTATACAAACCATCTCACCCCCAGTGTTAACCCCGGGGCTCAGCCTCCATCCCCAGGTGATGCTGCCAGATCAGCTGTCGGTTGTCATGAACTTGCTGTAGTTTCCCGAATGCACTGTGCTGCCTCCTGGCACTTTGAAACTTGACACACTCATCCTCATTCTTCGCTTTGCCCTTGTCTATCACCAGCCCTGAAAATCTGTTTCTAAGTGTCTTTCCCAGCTCCCACCTACCCTTGGCAGTCTATTATCTCCCTGTGGTAAAGCCTGTCACACTGCATCATGGACATGCCCGTTGTCCCCCTGAGAAGAGAAAAGGGACAATGAGGGCCCCCAGCATTTGCAGCTCTAGTGCAGAGCCCCATGCCTGGCTTGCAGGAAATGCCAGATCATGAAGACAAACGGAGATCATCCTCTGGCTAAAACCAGCTCTTCTTTGCCTACCGCAGGATCTGGTCAATAAAGAGCAGCCAGTTATTATTGCTGTTTTTCTAGGGATTTTTACCCCATATATTTCCCAGGTCTTTACTCTTTTTATAGCACTTTAATTCAGGCTTCAACCACTTCCTAGTCAGATCAGGTGAAATCATTTTCCTTCCCATACCCTCGATGTATTTCACATCTAGTAATTCTTTTTTAAAGATCTTATTTACCCATTTGACAGACAGATCACAAGTAGGTAGAGAGGGAGGCAGAGAGAGAGGGGGAAAGCAGGCTCCCCGCTGAGCAGAGAGCCCGATGTGGGGCTCCATCCCAGGACCCTGAAATCATGACCTGAGCCGAAGGCAGAGGCCGAAACCACTGAGCCACCCAGGAGCCCCCATATCTGGTAGTTTTTAACCAACGTGGATTTGCTGCATCAAATAGTTCCTTCTTCTTCAAATATAAATATATAAAGAAAGTGATCAAGTCACTCGCATGTCTTAGGAGAATGTCATACCTTTAAGTAGCAAACTTGAAATCTTGGCCATTGGTTTTGATTTTTGTTTCCGTTAGATTTGGTTCGGTTTTTGTCCTTTTAAAAATCCCTCCAGCCCTTGGCTCTGTCTGACCCGATTGCTTTCAGCTGTTTCTGCAACAAAATTGTCCCGGCAACGAAAACTCTCATTGTTTACAGTGGCGCCCCCTTCTGAACACTTTGTTAATAAAAAGCTTTTTTTTTGTTTGTTTTGTTTTGTTTTTTTCTCTATGGTAAATGTGGAACAACCATGAGGTATTTCAAAGAGGTGAACCACAGATAAATTTCTCTAAGGGTGGGGTGAGGGTTACTCAAAAAGGAACTTGACAAGGCTTTTAAAGATATCGACAATCATTATAACATAACGTGACTGATTGTTACCGTGCTCTTAACTGGGCAAACACTTGTTGGCTTCCAAGAAAGACTAACATAGTTGAGATGGTTCTAGCGGCCTTCTGGCACAGGGTCTCATGAGGCAGGGATTCTAGCCACTGGCTGTGCAAGGCATGAGGCCTGTTAGTGATTCTATTTTTTCCTCTGCAGAATAGGTCTTTCTACATTCCAGGTCCTTTCTACCCCAAGAAATAATGTGGCGATTCTCTCAGTGAGTTGTACTATTGGTTTAAACAGCCAACTGTCTCTTTAAAAGGACTTTTGTTTAAATTCCTTTAAACAAAAGTCCTTTCAAAAAAATCTTTTTTCTTTATTTTTTATTTTTTATCCCATATGTTTACTCTGATCGTGGAACTTTGTCATTTTGACCTTCTCTGCTGATTAAAATATTCTTCATCATCAGCACCTACTGCTCTCCTCTCCTGGTGGTCTCTCCGGAAGGGGTCTTCTCTAGCTCTTCTAGCAGGAGATGGGCACTTCCCCTCTACCCCTGTTGCCAGACCAGCCTTACCTGTCCTGCAGGGTCAGGTCGGCCTGGCCCTTTATCTGTTGTTCTCCTCTGAGTGGTTAGATTTTCATAGATCCCGTGCTTTGCTTTTGTCAGGATTTACCTGGATTATCAAAACCCTTTTCTGGTGCCAGTGAAGCCAAAGAAACAGTCCGAATGAGAGAACCAGGAACTCAAACAGATCATATTTATCCTGAATGTTCTGTCCAAAATGAAAAATTCATTTCAGAGGAGGCTCAAGATCTCTGAGAAGGGAAGTTTCACCAACTCTGTCATGTAGGGGCATCAATTCCGATTCTGTGTCAATTGTCCTACTTTCCCAGCTAGTAATTCTCTACATCAGAAAGCCCACTCTCAACTGTTTCCTCTTTCAAAGGCAGTTGCTCTTAGAGTCTGCACATGACACTTGGGGCCTGCTGGTCGTTGGCTACTGCCCTCTGTACCTTGGGTCTAACAGCTGCGGGGCATCAAGATGAGCACGTCTCTTGTTCTAGGACTTAATATAGTTTGGGGCACATGGTAAGCAATAATCACTTCTTTAGTTGATCCAAGGGTTGGATCTTTCTTAATTATTCTACTACCACAATTTACTTGTTCTAAGATTTGTCCCCCCCCCATTTTAATATCTCTTAAGGTGGCACTCACCTTGCACTTGATGACATATCCTACTTTAACTGACAGCATTTCTCTTTCTTAGTCGAACATAAACTATAGTGCATCTTACACTTGATGAAAGCTAGGATGCAATTAAATACTCTATTATGGTTACGATTCTGATATTTGAAATCCTCCAGTAGCTCCCTGTGCCCTCACAGTGTAGTACCTCACCTCCTCGCCATAGTATACAAACCATCTCACCCCCAGTGTTAACCCCGGGGCTCAGCCTCCATCCCCAGGTGATGCTGCCAGATCAGCTGTCGGTTGTCATGAACTTGCTGTAGTTTCCCGAATGCACTGTGCTGCCTCCTGGCACTTTGAAACTTGACACACTCATCCTCATTCTTCGCTTTGCCCTTGTCTATCACCTCCCCTGAAAATCTGTACCTAAGTGTCTTTTCCCAGCTCCCACCTACCCTTGGCAGTCTATTATCTCCCTGTGGTAAAGCCTGTCACACTGCATCATGGACATGCCCGTTGTCCCCCTGAGAAGAGAAAAGGGACAATGAGGGCCCCCAGCATTTGCAGCTCTAGTGCAGAGCCCCATGCCTGGCTTGCAGGAAATGCCAGATCATGAAGACAAACGGAGATCATCCTCTGGCTAAAACCAGCTCTTCTTTGCCTACCGCAGGATCTGGTCAATAAAGAGCAGCCAGTTATTATTGCTGTTTTTCTAGGGATTTTTACCCCATATATTTCCCAGGTCTTTACTCTTTTTATAGCACTTTAATTCAGGCTTCAACCACTTCCTAGTCAGATCAGGTGAAATCATTTTCCTTCCCATACCCTCGATGTATTTCACATCTAGTAATTCTTTTTTTAAAGATCTTATTTACCCATTTGACAGACAGATCACAAGTAGGTAGAGAGGGAGGCAGAGAGAGAGGGGGAAAGCAGGCTCCCCGCTGAGCAGAGAGCCCGATGTGGGGCTCCATCCCAGGACCCTGAAATCATGACCTGAGCCGAAGGCAGAGGCCGAAACCACTGAGCCACCCAGGAGCCCCCATATCTGGTAGTTTTTAACCAACGTGGATTTGCTGCATCAAATAGTTCCTTCTTCTTCAAATATAAATGTATAAAGAAAGTGATCAAGTCACTCGCATGTCTTAGGAGAATGTCATACCTTTAGTAGCAAACTTGAAATCTTGGCCATTGGTTTTGATTTTTGTTTCGGTTAGATTTGGTTCGGTTTTTGTCCTTTTAAAAATCCCTCCAGCCCTTGGCTCTGTCTGACCCGATTGCTTTCAGCTGTTTCTGCAACAAAATTATCCCGGCAGCGAAAACTCTCATTGTTTACAGTGGCGCCCCCTTCTGAACACTTTGTTAATAAAAAGCTTTATTGTTTGTTTGTTTTGTTTTGTTTTTTTCTCTATGGTAATTGTGGAACAACCATGAGGTATTTCAAAGAGGTGAACCACAGATAAATTTCTCTAAGGGTGGGGTGAGTGTTACTCAAAAAGGAACTTGACAAGGCTTTTAAAGATATCGACAATCATTATAACATAACGTGACTGATTGTTACCGTGCTCTTAACTGGGCAAACACTTGTTGGCTTCCAAGAAAGACTAACATAGTTGAGATGGTTCTAGCGGCCTTCTGGCACAGGGTCTCATGAGGCAGGGATTCTAGCCACTGGCTGTGCAAGGCATGAGGCCTGTTAGTGATTCTATTTTTTCCTCTGCAGAATAGGTCTTTCTACATTCCAGGTCCTTTCTACCCCAAGAAATAATGTGGCGATTCTCTCAGTGAGTTGTACTATTGGTTTAAACAGCCAACTGTCTCTTTAAAAGGACTTTTGTTTAAATTCCTTTAAACAAAAGTCCTTTCAAAAAAATCTTTTTTCTTTATTTTTTATTTTTTATCCCATATGTTTACTCTGATCGTGGAACTTTGTCATTTTGACCTTCTCTGCTGATTAAAATATTCTTCATCATCAGCACCTACTGCTCTCCTCTCCTGGTGGTCTCTCCGGAAGGGGTCTTCTCTAGCTCTTCTAGCAGGAGATGGGCACTTCCCCTCTACCCCTGTTGCCAGACCAGCCTTACCTGTCCTGCAGGGTCAGGTCGGCCTGGCCCTTTATCTGTTGTTCTCCTCTGAGTGGTTAGATTTTCATAGATCCCGTGCTTTGCTTTTGTCAGGATTTACCTGGATTATCAAAACCCTTTTCTGGTGCCAGTGAAGCCAAAGAAACAGTCCGAATGAGAGAACCAGGAACTCAAACAGATCATATTTATCCTGAATGTTCTGTCCAAAATGAAAAATTCATTTCAGAGGAGGCTCAAGATCTCTGAGAAGGGAAGTTTCACCAACTCTGTCATGTAGGGGCATCAATTCCGATTCTGTGTCAATTGTCCTACTTTCCCAGCTAGTAATTCTCTACATCAGAAAGCCCACTCTCAACTGTTTCCTCTTTCAAAGGCAGTTGCTCTTAGAGTCTGCACATGACACTTGGGGCCTGCTGGTCGTTGGCTACTGCCCTCTGTACCTTGGGTCTAACAGCTGCGGGGCATCAAGATGAGCACGTCTCTTGTTCTAGGACTTAATATAGTTTGGGGCACATGGTAAGCAATAATCACTTCTTTAGTTGATCCAAGGGTTGGATCTTTCTTAATTATTCTACTACCACAATTTACTTGTTCTAAGATTTGTCCCCCCCCCATTTTAATATCTCTTAAGGTGGCACTCACCTTGCACTTGATGACATATCCTACTTTAACTGACAGCATTTCTCTTTCTTAGTCGAACATAAACTATAGTGCATCTTACACTTGATGAAAGCTAGGATGCAATTAAATACTCTATTATGGTTACGATTCTGATATTTGAAATCCTCCAGTAGCTCCCTGTGCCCTCACAGTGTAGTACCTCACCTCCTCGCCATAGTATACAAACCATCTCACCCCCAGTGTTAACCCCGGGGCTCAGCCTCCATCCCCAGGTGATGCTGCCAGATCAGCTGTCGGTTGTCATGAACTTGCTGTAGTTTCCCGAATGCACTGTGCTGCCTCCTGGCACTTTGAAACTTGACACACTCATCCTCATTCTTCGCTTTGCCCTTGTCTATCACCTCCCCTGAAAATCTGTTCCTAAGTGTCTTTTCCCAGCTCCCACCTACCCTTGGCAGTCTATTATCTCCCTGTGGTAAAGCCTGTCACACTGCATCATGGACATGCCCGTTGTCCCCCTGAGAAGAGAAAAGGGACAATGAGGGCCCCCAGCATTTGCAGCTCTAGTGCAGAGCCCCATGCCTGGCTTGCAGGAAATGCCAGATCATGAAGACAAACGGAGATCATCCTCTGGCTAAAACCAGCTCTTCTTTGCCTACCGCAGGATCTGGTCAATAAAGAGCAGCCAGTTATTATTGCTGTTTTTCTAGGGATT
The DNA here is from genome assembly GCF_964662115.1 of Mustela nivalis. Classification (NCBI taxonomy): domain Eukaryota; kingdom Metazoa; phylum Chordata; class Mammalia; order Carnivora; family Mustelidae; genus Mustela; species Mustela nivalis. Next base: position 34,283 of record NW_028134130.1, on the reverse strand, counting down.
TTTACCCCATATATTTCCCAGGTCTTTACTCTTTTTATAGCACTTTAATTCAGGCTTCAACCACTTCCTAGTCAGATCAGGTGAAATCATTTTCCTTCCCATACCCTCGATGTATTTCACATCTAGTAATTCTTTTTTTAAAGATCTTATTTACCCATTTGACAGACAGATCACAAGTAGGTAGAGAGGGAGGCAGAGAGAGAGGGGGAAAGCAGGCTCCCCGCTGAGCAGAGAGCCCGATGTGGGGCTCCATCCCAGGACCCTGAAATCATGACCTGAGCCGAAGGCAGAGGCCGAAACCACTGAGCCACCCAGGAGCCCCCATATCTGGTAGTTTTTAACCAACGTGGATTTGCTGCATCAAATAGTTCCTTCTTCTTCAAATATAAATATATAAAGAAAGTGATCAAGTCACTCGCATGTCTTAGGAGAATGTCATACCTTTAGTAGCAAACTTGAAATCTTGGCCATTGGTTTTGATTTTTGTTTCGGTTAGATTTGGTTCGGTTTTTGTCCTTTTAAAAATCCCTCCAGCCCTTGGCTCTGTCTGACCCGATTGCTTTCAGCTGTTTCTGCAACAAAATTATCCCGGCAGCGAAAACTCTCATTGTTTACAGTGGCGCCCCCTTCTGAACACTTTGTTAATAAAAAGCTTTATTGTTTGTTTGTTTTGTTTTGTTTTTTTCTCTATGGTAATTGTGGAACAACCATGAGGTATTTCAAAGAGGTGAACCACAGATAAATTTCTCTAAGGGTGGGGTGAGGGTTACTCAAAAAGGAACTTGACAAGGCTTTTAAAGATATCGACAATCATTATAACATAACGTGACTGATTGTTACCGTGCTCTTAACTGGGCAAACACTTGTTGGCTTCCAAGAAAGACTAACATAGTTGAGATGGTTCTAGCGGCCTTCTGGCACAGGGTCTCATGAGGCAGGGATTCTAGCCACTGGCTGTGCAAGGCATGAGGCCTGTTAGTGATTCTATTTTTTCCTCTGCAGAATAGGTCTTTCTACATTCCAGGTCCTTTCTACCCCAAGAAATAATGTGGCGATTCTCTCAGTGAGTTGTACTATTGGTTTAAACAGCCAACTGTCTCTTTAAAAGGACTTTTGTTTAAATTCCTTTAAAAAAAAGTCCTTTCAAAAAAATCTTTTTTCTTTATTTTTTATTTTTTATCCCATATGTTTACTCTGATCGTGGAACTTTGTCATTTTGACCTTCTCTGCTGATTAAAATATTCTTCATCATCAGCACCTACTGCTCTCCTCTCCTGGTGGTCTCTCCGGAAGGGGTCTTCTCTAGCTCTTCTAGCAGGAGATGGGCACTTCCCCTCTACCCCTGTTGCCAGACCAGCCTTACCTGTCCTGCAGGGTCAGGTCGGCCTGGCCCTTTATCTGTTGTTCTCCTCTGAGTGGTTAGATTTTCATAGATCCCGTGCTTTGCTTTTGTCAGGATTTACCTGGATTATCAAAACCCTTTTCTGGTGCCAGTGAAGCCAAAGAAACAGTCCGAATGAGAGAACCAGGAACTCAAACAGATCATATTTATCCTGAATGTTCTGTCCAAAATGAAAAATTCATTTCAGAGGAGGCTCAAGATCTCTGAGAAGGGAAGTTTCACCAACTCTGTCATGTAGGGGCATCAATTCCGATTCTGTGTCAATTGTCCTACTTTCCCAGCTAGTAATTCTCTACATCAGAAAGCCCACTCTCAACTGTTTCCTCTTTCAAAGGCAGTTGCTCTTAGAGTCTGCACATGACACTTGGGGCCTGCTGGTCGTTGGCTACTGCCCTCTGTACCTTGGGTCTAACAGCTGCGGGGCATCAAGATGAGCACGTCTCTTGTTCTAGGACTTAATATAGTTTGGGGCACATGGTAAGCAATAATCACTTCTTTAGTTGATCCAAGGGTTGGATCTTTCTTAACTATTCTACTACCACAATTTACTTGTTCTAAGATTTGTCCCCCCCCCCATTTTAATATATCTTAAGGTGGCACTCACCTTGCACTTGATGACATATCCTACTTTAACTGACAGCATTTCTCTTTCTTAGTCGAACATAAACTATAGTGCATCTTACACTTGATGAAAGCTAGGATGCAATTAAATACTCTATTATGGTTACGATTCTGATATTTGAAATCCTCCAGTAGCTCCCTGTGCCCTCACAGTGTAGTACCTCACCTCCTCGCCATAGTATACAAACCATCTCACCCCCAGTGTTAACCCCGGGGCTCAGCCTCCATCCCCAGGTGATGCTGCCAGATCAGCTGTCGGTTGTCATGAACTTGCTGTAGTTTCCCGAATGCACTGTGCTGCCTCCTGGCACTTTGAAACTTGACACACTCATCCTCATTCTTCGCTTTGCCCTTGTCTATCACCTCCCCTGAAAATCTGTTCCTAAGTGTCTTTTCCCAGCTCCCACCTACCCTTGGCAGTCTATTATCTCCCTGTGGTAAAGCCTGTCACACTGCATCATGGACATGCCCGTTGTCCCCCTGAGAAGAGAAAAGGGACAATGAGGGCCCCCAGCATTTGCAGCTCTAGTGCAGAGCCCCATGCCTGGCTTGCAGGAAATGCCAGATCATGAAGACAAACGGAGATCATCCTCTGGCTAAAACCAGCTCTTCTTTGCCTACCGCAGGATCTGGTCAATAAAGAGCAGCCAGTTATTATTGCTGTTTTTCTAGGGATTTTTACCCCATATATTTCCCAGGTCTTTACTCTTTTTATAGCACTTTAATTCAGGCTTCAACCACTTCCTAGTCAGATCAGGTGAAATCATTTTCCTTCCCATACCCTCGATGTATTTCACATCTAGTAATACTTTTATTAAAGATCTTATTTACCCATTTGACAGATAGATCACAAGTAGGTAGAGAGGGAGGCAGAGAGAGAGGGGGAAAGCAGGCTCCCCGCTGAGCAGAGAGCCCGATGTGGGGCTCCATCCCAGGACCCTGAAATCATGACCTGAGCCGAAGGCAGAGGCCGAAACCACTGAGCCACCCAGGAGCCCCCATATCTGGTAGTTTTTAACCAACGTGGATTTGCTGCATCAAATAGTTCCTTCTTCTTCAAATATAAATATATAAAGAAAGTGATCAAGTCACTCGCATGTCTTAGGAGAATGTCATACCTTTAAGTAGCAAACTTGAAATCTTGGCCATTGGTTTTGATTTTTGTTTCCGTTAGATTTGGTTCGGTTTTTGTCCTTTTAAAAATCCCTCCAGCCCTTGGCTCTGTCTGACCCGATTGCTTTCAGCTGTTTCTGCAACAAAATTGCCCCGGCAACGAAAACTCTCATTGTTTACAGTGGCGCCCCCTTCTGAACACTTTGTTAATAAAAAGCTTTTTTTTTGTTTGTTTTGTTTTGTTTTTTTCTCTATGGTAAATGTGGAACAACAATGAGGTATTTCAAAGAGGTGAACCACAGATAAATTTCTCTAAGGGTGGGGTGAGGGTTACTCAAAAAGGAACTTGACAAGGCTTTTAAAGATATCGACAATCATTATAACATAACGTGACTGATTGTTACCGTGCTCTTAACTGGGCAAACACTTGTTGGCTTCCAAGAAAGACTAACATAGTTGAGATGGTTCTAGCGGCCTTCTGGCACAGGGTCTCATGAGGCAGGGATTCTAGCCACTGGCTGTGCAAGGCATGAGGCCTGTTAGTGATTCTATTTTTTCCTCTGCAGAATAGGTCTTTCTACATTCCAGGTCCTTTCTACCCCAAGAAATAATGTGGCGATTCTCTCAGTGAGTTGTACTATTGGTTTAAACAGCCAACTGTCTCTTTAAAAGGACTTTTGTTTAAATTCCTTTAAAAAAAAGTCCTTTCAAAAAAATCTTTTTTCTTTATTTTTTATTTTTTATCCCATATGTTTACTCTGATCGTGGAACTTTGTCATTTTGACCTTCTCTGCTGATTAAAATATTCTTCATCATCAGCACCTACTGCTCTCCTCTCCTGGTGGTCTCTCCGGAAGGGGTCTTCTCTAGCTCTTCTAGCAGGAGATGGGCACTTCCCCTCTACCCCTGTTGCCAGACCAGCCTTACCTGTCCTGCAGGGTCAGGTCGGCCTGGCCCTTTATCTGTTGTTCTCCTCTGAGTGGTTAGATTTTCATAGATCCCGTGCTTTGCTTTTGTCAGGATTTACCTGGATTATCAAAACCCTTTTCTGGTGCCAGTGAAGCCAAAGAAACAGTCCGAATGAGAGAACCAGGAACTCAAACAGATCATATTTATCCTGAATGTTCTGTCCAAAATGAAAAATTCATTTCAGAGGAGGCTCAAGATCTCTGAGAAGGGAAGTTTCACCAACTCTGTCATGTAGGGGCATCAATTCCGATTCTGTGTCAATTGTCCTACTTTCCCAGCTAGTAATTCTCTACATCAGAAAGCCCACTCTCAACTGTTTCCTCTTTCAAAGGCAGTTGCTCTTAGAGTCTGCACATGACACTTGGGGCCTGCTGGTCGTTGGCTACTGCCCTCTGTACCTTGGGTCTAACAGCTGCGGGGCATCAAGATGAGCACGTCTCTTGTTCTAGGACTTAATATAGTTTGGGGCACATGGTAAGCAATAATCACTTCTTTAGTTGATCCAAGGGTTGGATCTTTCTTAATTATTCTACTACCACAATTTACTTGTTCTAAGATTTGTCCCCCCCCCATTTTAATATCTCTTAAGGTGGCACTCACCTTGCACTTGATGACATATCCTACTTTAACTGACAGCATTTCTCTTTCTTAGTCGAACATAAACTATAGTGCATCTTACACTTGATGAAAGCTAGGATGCAATTAAATACTCTATTATGGTTACGATTCTGATATTTGAAATCCTCCAGTAGCTCCCTGTGCCCTCACAGTGTAGTACCTCACCTCCTCGCCATAGTATACAAACCATCTCACCCCCAGTGTTAACCCCGGGGCTCAGCCTCCATCCCCAGGTGATGCTGCCAGATCAGCTGTCGGTTGTCATGAACTTGCTGTAGTTTCCCGAATGCACTGTGCTGCCTCCTGGCACTTTGAAACTTGACACACTCATCCTCATTCTTCGCTTTGCCCTTGTCTATCACCTCCCCTGAAAATCTGTTCCTAAGTGTCTTTTCCCAGCTCCCACCTACCCTTGGCAGTCTATTATCTCCCTGTGGTAAAGCCTGTCACACTGCATCATGGACATGCCCGTTGTCCCCCTGAGAAGAGAAAAGGGACAATGAGGGCCCCCAGCATTTGCAGCTCTAGTGCAGAGCCCCATGCCTGGCTTGCAGGAAATGCCAGATCATGAAGACAAACGGAGATCATCCTCTGGCTAAAACCAGCTCTTCTTTGCCTACCGCAGGATCTGGTCAATAAAGAGCAGCCAGTTATTATTGCTGTTTTTCTAGGGATTTTTACCCCATATATTTCCCAGGTCTTTACTCTTTTTATAGCACTTTAATTCAGGCTTCAACCACTTCCTAGTCAGATCAGGTGAAATCATTTTCCTTCCCATACCCTCGATGTATTTCACATCTAGTAATTCTTTTTTTAAAGATCTTATTTACCCATTTGACAGACAGATCACAAGTAGGTAGAGAGGGAGGCAGAGAGAGAGGGGGAAAGCAGGCTCCCCGCTGAGCAGAGAGCCCGATGTGGGGCTCCATCCCAGGACCCTGAAATCATGACCTGAGCCGAAGGCAGAGGCCGAAACCACTGAGCCACCCAGGAGCCCCCATATCTGGTAGTTTTTAACCAACGTGGATTTGCTGCATCAAATAGTTCCTTCTTCTTCAAATATAAATATATAAAGAAAGTGATCAAGTCACTCGCATGTCTTAGGAGAATGTCATACCTTTAGTAGCAAACTTGAAATCTTGGCCATTGGTTTTGATTTTTGTTTCCGTTAGATTTGGTTCGGTTTTTGTCCTTTTAAAAATCCCTCCAGCCCTTGGCTCTGTCTGACCCGATTGCTTTCAGCTGTTTCTGCAACAAAATTGTCCCGGCAGCGAAAACTCTCATTGTTTACAGTGGCGCCCCCTTCTGAACACTTTGTTAATACAAAGCTTTTTTTTGTTTGTTTTGTTTTGTTTTTTTCTCTATGGTAAATGTGGAACAACAATGAGGTATTTCAAAGAGGTGAACCACAGATAAATTTCTCTAAGGGTGGGGTGAGGGTTACTCAAAAAGGAACTTGACAAGGCTTTTAAAGATATCGACAATCATTATAACATAACGTGACTGATTGTTACCGTGCTCTTAACTGGGCAAACACTTGTTGGCTTCCAAGAAAGACTAACATAGTTGAGATGGTTCTAGCGGCCTTCTGGCACAGGGTCTCATGAGGCAGGGATTCTAGCCACTGGCTGTGCAAGGCATGAGGCCTGTTAGTGATTCTATTTTTTCCTCTGCAGAATAGGTCTTTCTACATTCCAGGTCCTTTCTACCCCAAGAAATAATGTGGCGATTCTCTCAGTGAGTTGTACTATTGGTTTAAACAGCCAACTGTCTCTTTAAAAGGACTTTTGTTTAAATTCCTTTAAAAAAAAGTCCTTTCAAAAAAATCTTTTTTCTTTATTTTTTATTTTTTATCCCATATGTTTACTCTGATCGTGGAACTTTGTCATTTTGACCTTCTCTGCTGATTAAAATATTCTTCATCATCAGCACCTACTGCTCTCCTCTCCTGGTGGTCTCTCCGGAAGGGGTCTTCTCTAGCTCTTCTAGCAGGAGATGGGCACTTCCCCTCTACCCCTGTTGCCAGACCAGCCTTACCTGTCCTGCAGGGTCAGGTCGGCCTGGCCCTTTATCTGTTGTTCTCCTCTGAGTGGTTAGATTTTCATAGATCCCGTGCTTTGCTTTTGTCAGGATTTACCTGGATTATCAAAACCCTTTTCTGGTGCCAGTGAAGCCAAAGAAACAGTCCGAATGAGAGAACCAGGAACTCAAACAGATCATATTTATCCTGAATGTTCTGTCCAAAATGAAAAATTCATTTCAGAGGAGGCTCAAGATCTCTGAGAAGGGAAGTTTCACCAACTCTGTCATGTAGGGGCATCAATTCCGATTCTGTGTCAATTGTCCTACTTTCCCAGCTAGTAATTCTCTACATCAGAAAGCCCACTCTCAACTGTTTCCTCTTTCAAAGGCAGTTGCTCTTAGAGTCTGCACATGACACTTGGGGCCTGCTGGTCGTTGGCTACTGCCCTCTGTACCTTGGGTCTAACAGCTGCGGGGCATCAAGATGAGCACGTCTCTTGTTCTAGGACTTAATATAGTTTGGGGCACATGGTAAGCAATAATCACTTCTTTAGTTGATCCAAGGGTTGGATCTTTCTTAATTATTCTACTACCACAATTTACTTGTTCTAAGATTTGTCCCCCCCCCATTTTAATATCTCTTAAGGTGGCACTCACCTTGCACTTGATGACATATCCTACTTTAACTGACAGCATTTCTCTTTCTTAGTCGAACATAAACTATAGTGCATCTTACACTTGATGAAAGCTAGGATGCAATTAAATACTCTATTATGGTTACGATTCTGATATTTGAAATCCTCCAGTAGCTCCCTGTGCCCTCACAGTGTAGTACCTCACCTCCTCGCCATAGTATACAAACCATCTCACCCCCAGTGTTAACCCCGGGGCTCAGCCTCCATCCCCAGGTGATGCTGCCAGATCAGCTGTCGGTTGTCATGAACTTGCTGTAGTTTCCCGAATGCACTGTGCTGCCTCCTGGCACTTTGAAACTTGACACACTCATCCTCATTCTTCGCTTTGCCCTTGTCTATCACCTCCCCTGAAAATCTGTTCCTAAGTGTCTTTTCCCAGCTCCCACCTACCCTTGGCAGTCTATTATCTCCCTGTGGTAAAGCCTGTCACACTGCATCATGGACATGCCCGTTGTCCCCCTGAGAAGAGAAAAGGGACAATGAGGGCCCCCAGCATTTGCAGCTCTAGTGCAGAGCCCCATGCCTGGCTTGCAGGAAATGCCAGATCATGAAGACAAACGGAGATCATCCTCTGGCTAAAACCAGCTCTTCTTTGCCTACCGCAGGATCTGGTCAATAAAGAGCAGCCAGTTATTATTGCTGTTTTTCTAGGGATTTTTACCCCATATATTTCCCAGGTCTTTACTCTTTTTATAGCACTTTAATTCAGGCTTCAACCACTTCCTAGTCAGATCAGGTGAAATCATTTTCCTTCCCATACCCTCGATGTATTTCACATCTAGTAATTCTTTTTTTAAAGATCTTATTTACCCATTTGACAGACAGATCACAAGTAGGTAGAGAGGGAGGCAGAGAGAGAGGGGGAAAGCAGGCTCCCCGCTGAGCAGAGAGCCCGATGTGGGGCTCCATCCCAGGACCCTGAAATCATGACCTGAGCCGAAGGCAGAGGCCGAAACCACTGAGCCACCCAGGAGCCCCCATATCTGGTAGTTTTTAACCAACGTGGATTTGCTGCATCAAATAGTTCCTTCTTCTTCAAATATAAATATATAAAGAAAGTGATCAAGTCACTCGCATGTCTTAGGAGAATGTCATACCTTTAGTAGCAAACTTGAAATCTTGGCCATTGGTTTTGATTTTTGTTTCCGTTAGATTTGGTTCGGTTTTTGTCCTTTTAAAAATCCCTCCAGCCCTTGGCTCTGTCTGACCCGATTGCTTTCAGCTGTTTCTGCAACAAAATTGTCCCGGCAGCGAAAACTCTCATTGTTTACAGTGGCGCCCCCTTCTGAACACTTTGTTAATACAAAGCTTTTTTTTGTTTGTTTTGTTTTGTTTTTTTCTCTATGGTAAATGTGGAACAACAATGAGGTATTTCAAAGAGGTGAACCACAGATAAATTTCTCTAAGGGTGGGGTGAGGGTTACTCAAAAAGGAACTTGACAAGGCTTTTAAAGATATCGACAATCATTATAACATAACGTGACTGATTGTTACCGTGCTCTTAACTGGGCAAACACTTGTTGGCTTCCAAGAAAGACTAACATAGTTGAGATGGTTCTAGCGGCCTTCTGGCACAGGGTCTCATGAGGCAGGGATTCTAGCCACTGGCTGTGCAAGGCATGAGGCCTGTTAGTGATTCTATTTTTTCCTCTGCAGAATAGGTCTTTCTACATTCCAGGTCCTTTCTACCCCAAGAAATAATGTGGCGATTCTCTCAGTGAGTTGTACTATTGGTTTAAACAGCCAACTGTCTCTTTAAAAGGACTTTTGTTTAAATTCCTTTAAAAAAAAGTCCTTTCAAAAAAATCTTTTTTCTTTATTTTTTATTTTTTATCCCATATGTTTACTCTGATCGTGGAACTTTGTCATTTTGACCTTCTCTGCTGATTAAAATATTCTTCATCATCAGCACCTACTGCTCTCCTCTTATGGTGGTCTCTCTGGAAGGGGTCTTCTCTAGCTCTTCTAGCAGGAGATGGGCACTTCCCCTCTACCCCTGTTGCCAGACCAGCCTTACCTGTCCTGCAGGGTCAGGTCGGCCTGGCCCTTTATCTGTTGTTCTCCTCTGAGTGGTTAGATTTTCATAGATCCCGTGCTTTGCTTTTGTCAGGATTTACCTGGATTATCAAAACCCTTTTCTGGTGCCAGTGAAGCCTAAGAAACAGTCCTAATGAGAGAACCAGGAACTCAAACAGATCATATTTATCCTGAATGTTCTGTCCAAAATGAAAAATTCATTTCAGAGGAGGCTCAAGATCTCTGAGAAGGGAAGTTTCACCAACTCTGTCATGTAGGGGCATCAATTCAGATTCTGTGTCAATTGTCCTACTTTCCCAGCTAGTAATTCTCTACATCAGAAAGCCCACTCTCAACTGTTTCCTCTTTCAAAGGCAGTTGCTCTTAGAGTCTGCACATGACACTTGTGGCCTGCTGGTCGTTGGCTACTGCCCTCTGTACTTTGGGTCTAACAGCTGCGGGGCATCAAGATGAGCACGTCTCTTGTTCTAGGACTTAATATAGTTTTGGGCACATGGTAAGCAATAATCACTTCTTTAGTTGATCCAAGTGTTGGATCTTTCTTAATTATTCTACTACCACAATTTACTTGTTCTAAGATTTGTCCCCGCCCCCCATTTTAATATCTCTTAAGGTGGCACTCACCTTGCACTTGATGACATATCCTACTTTAACTGACAGCATTTCTCTTTCTTAGTCGAACATAAACTATAGTGCATCTTACACTTGATGAAAGCTAGGATGCAATTAAATACTCTATTATGGTTACGATTCTGATATTTGAAATCCTCCAGTAGCTCCCTGTGCCCCCACAGTGTAGTATCTCACCTCCTCGCCATAGTATACAAACCATCTCACCCCCAGTGTTAACCCCGGGGCTCAGCCTCCATCCCCAGGTGATGCTGCCAGATCAGCTGTCGGTTGTCATGAACTTGCTGTAGTTTCCCGAATGCACTGTGCTGCCTCCTGGCACTTTGAAACTTGACACACTCATCCTCATTCTTCGCTTTGCCCTTGTCTATCACCTCCCCTGAAAATCTGTTCCTAAGTGTCTTTTCCCAGCTCCCACCTACCCTTGGCAGTCTATTATCTCCCTGTGGTAAAGCCTGTCACACTGCATCATGGACATGCCCGTTGTCCCCCTGAGAAGAGAAAAGGGACAATGAGAGCCCCCAGCATTTGCAGCTCTAGTGCAGAGCCCCATGCCTGGCTTGCAGGAAATGCCAGATCATGAAGACAAACGGAGATCATCCTCTGGCTAAAACCAGCTCTTCTTTGCCTACCGCAGGATCTGGTCAATAAAGAGCAGCCAGTTATTATTGCTGTTTTTCTAGGGATTTTTACCCCATATATTTCCCAGGTCTTTACTCTTTTTATAGCACTTTAATTCAGGCTTCAACCACTTCCTAGTCAGATCAGGTGAAATCATTTTCCTTCCCATACCCTCGATGTATTTCACATCTAGTAATTCTTTTTTTAAAGATCTTATTTACCCATTTGACAGACAGATCACAAGTAGGTAGAGAGGGAGGCAGAGAGAGAGGGGGAAAGCAGGCTCCCCGCTGAGCAGAGAGCCCGATGTGGGGCTCCATCCCAGGACCCTGAAATCATGACCTGAGCCGAAGGCAGAGGCCGAAACCACTGAGCCACCCAGGAGCCCCCATATCTGGTAGTTTTTAACCAACGTGGATTTGCTGCATCAAATAGTTCCTTCTTCTTCAAATATAAATATATAAAGAAAGTGATCAAGTCACTCGCATGTCTTAGGAGAATGTCATACCTTTAAGTAGCAAACTTGAAATCTTGGCCATTGGTTTTGATTTTTGTTTCGGTTAGATTTGGTTCGGTTTTTGTCCTTTTAAAAATCCCTCCAGCCCTTGGCTCTGTCTGACCCGATTGCTTTCAGCTGTTTCTGCAACAAAATTGTCCCGGCAGCGAAAACTCTCATTGTTTACAGTGGCGCCCCCTTCTGAACACTTTGTTAATACAAAGCTTTTGTTTTGTTTTGTTTTGTTTTTTTCTCTATGGTAATTGTGGAACAACCATGAGGTATTTCAAAGAGGTGAACCACAGATAAATTTCTCTAAGGGTGGGGTGAGGGTTACCCAAAAAGGAACTTGACAAGGCTTTTAAAGATATCGACAATCATTATAACATAATGTGACTGATTCTTACCGTGCAATTAACTGGGCAAACACTTGTTGGCTTCCAAGAAAGACTAACATAGTTGAGATTGTTCTAGCTGCCTGTAGCACAGGGTCTCATGAGGCAGGGATTCTAGCCACTGGCTGTTCAAGGCTTGAGGCCTGTTAGTGATTCTATTTTTTCTTCTGCAGAATGGGTCTTTCTACATTCCAGGTCCTTTCTACCCCAATAAATAATGCGGCGATTCTGTCACTTATTTGTACTATTGGTTTAAACAGCCAACTGTCTCTTTAAAAGGACATTTGTTTAAATTCCTTTAAAAAAAAGTTCTTTCAAAAAAATCTTTTTTCTTTATTTTTTATTTTTTAATCCCATATGTTTACTGTGATCATGGAACTTTGTCATTTTGACCTTCTCTGCTGATTAAAATATTCTTCATCATCAGCACCTACTGCTCTCCTCTCCTGGTGGTCTCTCCGGAAGGGGTCTTCTCTAGCTCTTCTAGCAGGAGATGGGCACTTTCCCTCTACCCCTGTTGCCAGACCAGCCTTACCTATCCTGCAGTCTCAGGTCGGCCTGGCCCTTTATCTGTTGTTCTCTGCTGAGTGGTTAGTTTTCATAGATACCTTGCTTTGCTTTTGTCAGATTTACCCTGGACTATCAAAACCCTTTTCTTGTGCCAGTGAAGCTTAAGAAACAGTCCGAATGAGAGAACCAGTTACTCGAACAGATCATATTTATCCAAAATGAAAAATTCATTTCAGAGGAGCCTCAAGATCTCTGAGAAGGGAAGTTTCACCAACTCTGTCATGTAGGGGCATCAATTCTGATTCTGTGTCAATTATCCTACTTTCCCAGCTAGTAATTCTCTATCTCTCAAAGCCCACTCTCAACCGTTTCCTCTCTCAAAAGCAGTTGCTCTTAGAGTCTGCACATGACACTTGGGGCCTGCTGGTCGTTGGCTACTGCCCTCTGTACCTTGGGTCTAACAGCTGCGGGGCATCAAGATGAGCACGTCTCTTGTTCTAGGACTTAATATAGTTTGGGGCACATGGTAAGCAATAATCACTTCTTCAGTTGATCCAGTGTTGGACCTTTCTTATTTATTCTACTACCACAATTTACTTGTTCTAATATTTGTCCCCCCCCCCATTTTAATATCTCTTAAGGTGGCACTCACCGTGCACTTGATGACATATCCTAGTTTAACTGACAGCATTTCTCTTTCTTAGTCGAACATAAACTATAGTGCATCATACACTTGATGAAAGCTACGATGCAATTAAATACTCTATTATGGTTATGATCCTAATCCAATACATTACTCTAACACTGACTACTACATAACCCTGTCGTTGACACTAATGTGGACTTTAAACCAATACCTGATCCTGACCGTAAACCTGACACTGGCTTTAGACTTCACCTGACCCTGACTCAGGCAAACAACAGAAACATAACCCTGAAGCTAAAAATGACCCTGACCCTGACCCTAACCATAACCCTGACACTGAATGTGATCCTGACCCTAACTCTAACCCTAAACCTAACCCTCTTTGACACTAACACGTGCCCTGACCCGAAACCTAACGCTGAACCTAACCCTAAAACTAACCCCTAACATTATCCCTGACACTGACCCTAACCCGGTCTAATCCTAACCCTCAACCTACCTCTACCCTAACCCTAACCACACTTTAACAATAATCCCGAACCTCTCCCTGAACATGATCATAACCCTAACTCTGAAATTTGCCTTTGTCAGATCTTAAACTTAAACCTGACCCTGGCCTTGACCTTAACACTGCCCCTAACCCAGACTGTAAACCTAACTCTGATGCAAACCATGATCCTGAACAGAATCGTAACCCTAAAGCTAACCCTGATCCTGAACCTACTCATAAAACAGAACCTAAACATAAAGCTGACCTTACCATAACCATGAACCTAACCCTGACCCTGACCCTACCGTGACACTAAACCTGTCCTAAACCTAACCCTGAACTGACATGACCTTGCCCCCAAACAAAACTTGAACCTGACCCTAAGTCTGACCATCATCCTGAACCTGACACTAAACCTAATAGTCACCCTAACACTGACCCTGACCCTGACTCTGACCGTAACCCTAACCCTGACCCTACTGTGTGCCTGAACCTAAACCTAACCATGAATCTAACCCTAACCCTTACCCCTACCCTAAGCCTCGCTAACCCTGACCCCAACGAGGTCTAAACCTAAACCTGACCCTAAGTCTTTCTTCTCCCTAATCCTAACACTAACCTGTTCTAATCCCAGCTCTGTTCTCTCCAGTGGGGACAACAGCTGCACCCAGGCCTCCCAAGGGCTGGGGGAAGGCTGTATGGGGGTCACTGGATGGGCACTGCATTGAGTGGAGTGTGAGCCTTGAGCAGCTTGGGGACCAGCGGCTCAGGAAGCTCTGGTGGAGCAGAAAGTTTGGTAAGAAGCCCCCAGGCAGTGGTGACCTCACTTCCCTGACGACAGAGCCCAACAGAATTGGAACCCACGTATCCAGGCACCCCATAAAGAGAAAACCCTCCTGTCCAGCTCATTTCTAGGCACATCCTAAAGGAAGCGACATGTTCTTCTGCTGTACTGAAGCCGAGAGAATGCAGGGAGAAGAGAGCTCGCCGCTTGACACGTCCCCTCCCTGGCAGGTCATATCAGGTTTCACCAACGCTTTAGGCCCTTTGGCTAATAAAATCAAAAGGTGACACCAGGGAGCTCAGAGTCAGAGAGTCCCACACCTTCTGATCCACTGGTATAGCCCTAGGTCTCTTCCCAGTCTCTCTCTCACTGTGTGTGTGTGTGTGTGTGTGTGTGTGTGTGCGCGCCTCTGAGTGTCTGTGTCTTTGTGTGTATAGAGGACCTGGCCATGCCATCATGGGAGGAGATGCCCCAAGCAGGATCAGGCTGATGAGGGGTTAGATGTCTGGTGGGCAAGTCATGTTCACACCAAAGTTTAAGGCTGGTTAAGTGGGATCGGGCGGAGGGTCTACACCCTTCTGCCCAGGGTTTATCCGGAGACCTAGAAGGAATGGGTCATGACCGTGGAGCGGGGCTATACCGAACAGTAACCACTAACCCTGACCCTGACACTGACTGTGATCCTGCACCAAACCCTAAACCAAGCCCTGACCCTGATCCTGACCCTGACACTGACCGTGATCCTGACCTGAACCCTAAGCCTAAACCTAAGCCTGACACTGACCCTGATGTGGACCCTGAACCTAAACCTAACTCTGACAATACCGTAAACATGACTCATACCTAACAATGACCCTGACCCTGACCCTAATCCTAACCCTGACGCGGACCGAACCCTGACCCTAACCATCACCCTGACTGTGACTGTCAGCCTCACCATAACCTTAAACCTAGTGGTAACTCTAACCATGACCCTAATACGGACCCTGAATCTTCACCTCATGGTGACCCTGAACCGATCACTAACCCCTACCCTAAACCAAACACTAACCCTGACCTTATGCTGTCTAACCCTAACCCTAACCATAACCCTACTTCTAACTAAACCCTAACCCCAATCCCAAACCCTACCGCCACAACCTAACTGTGACATTAAGCCGAACATTGATCCTAAATCAAAGCCTGGCCCTAAACCGGAGCCTGGCCCTGAGCTTCACCTGACCCGGACCCTGACCCTAATCCAATCCATTACTCTAACACTGACTACTACATAACCCTGTCGTTGACACTAATGTGGACTTTAAACCAATACCTGAACCTGACCGTAAACCTGACACTGGTCCTAGACTTCACCCTGACCCTGACTCAGGCAAACACCAGAAACCTAACCCTGAAGCTAAAAGTGACCCTGACCCTGACCCTAACCATAACCCTGACACTGAATGTGAGCCTGACCCTAACTCTAACCCTAAACCTAACCCTCCCTGACACTAACACGGGCCCTGACCCGAAACCTAACGCTGAACCTAACCCTAAAACTAACCCCTAACATTATCCCTGACACTGACCCTAACCCGGTCTATTCCTAACCCTCAACCTACCTCTACCCTAACCCTAACCACACTTTAACAATAATCCCGAACCTCTCCCTGACCATGATCATAACCCTAACTCTGAAATTTGCCTTTGTCAGATCTTAAACTTAAACCTGACCCTGGCCTTGACCTTAACACTGCCCCTAACCCAGACTGTAAACCTAATTCTGATGCAAACCATGATCCTGAACAGAATCGTAACCCTAAAGCTAACCCTGATCCTGAACCTACTCATAAAACAGAACCTAAACATAAAGCTGACCTTACCATAACCATGAACCTAACCCTGACCCTGACCCTACCGTGACACTAAACCTGTCCTAAACCTAACCCTGAACTGACATGACCTTGCCCCCAAACAAAACTTGAACAAGACCCTAAATCTGACCATCATCCTGAACCTGACACTAAACCTAACAGTCACCCTAACACTGACCCTGACCCTGACTCTGACCGTAACCCTAACCCTGACCCTACTGTGAGCCTGACCCTAAACCTAACCATGAACCTAACCCTAACCCTGACCCCTACCCTAAGCCTCGCTAACCCTGAACCCAAAGAGGTCTAAACCTAAACCTGACCCTAAGTCTTTCTTCTCCCTAACCCTAACACTAACCTGGTCTAAACCCAGCTCTGTTCCCTCCAGTGGGGACAACAGCTGCACCCAGGCCTCCCAAGGGCTGGGGGAAGGCTGTATGGGGGTCACTGGATGGGCACTGCAGTGAGTGGAGTGTGAGCCTTGAGCAGCTTGGGGACCAGCGGCTCAGGGAGCTCTGGTGGAGTAGAAAGTTTGGTAAGGAGTCCCCAGGCAGTGGTGACCTCACTTCCCTGATGACAGAGCCCAACAGAATTGGAACCCACGTATCCAGGCACCCCATAAAGAGAAAGCCCTCCTGTCCAGCTCATTTCTAGGCACATTCTAAAGGAAGCGACATGTTCTTCTGCTGTCCTGAAGCCGAGAGAATGCAGGGAGAAGAGAGCTCGCAGCTTGACACGTCCCCTCCCTGGCAGGTCATATCAGGTTTCACCAATGCCTCAGGCCCTTTGGCTAATAAAATCAAAAGGTGACACCAGGGGGCTCAGAGTCAGAGAGTCCCACACCTTCTGATCCACTGGTGTAGCCCTAGGTCTCTTCGCAGTCTCTCTCTCACTGTGTGTGTGTGTGTGTGTTTGTGTGTGTGTGTGTGTGTGTGTGTGTGTGTGTGTGCGCGCCTCTGAGTGTCTGTGTCTTTGTGTGTATAGAGGACCTGGCCATGCCATCATGGGTGGAGATGCCCCAAGCAGGATCAGGCTGATGAGGGGTTAGATGTCTGGTGGGCAAGTCATGTTCACACCCCAATATAAGGCTGGTTAAGTGGGATCGGGTGGAGGGTCTACACCCTTCTGCCCAGGGATTATCCTGAGACCTGGAAGAGATGGGTCCATAGCCAGGAGCGGGGCTAACCCCAACAGTAACCACTAACCCTGACCCTGACACTGACTGTGAGCCTACGCCAAACCCTAACCCAAGCCCTGACCCTGACCCTGTCTGTGATCCTGACCTGAACCCTAAACCTAAACCTAAGCCTGACACTCACCCTGATGTGGACCCTGAACTAAACCTAAATCTGACCTTACCGTAACCATGACTAAAACCTAATCATGACACAGACTCTGACCCTAATCCTAACCCTGACACTGACCTAACCCTGACACTAACCCTAACACAGACCGTGACTGTGAGCCTGACCCTTACCCTAAACCTAAAGGTAACTCTAACCATGAACCTAATACGGACCCTGAACCTAAACCTAACGCTGACCCTGACCCTAACACTAACCCCTACCCTAAACCAAACCCTAACACTGACATTACGCTGTCTAACCCTAACCCTACCATAACCCTACTTCTAACTCTAACCCTAACCCCAATCCCAAACCCTACCGCCAAAACCTAACTGTGACACTGAAGCGAACATTGACCCTAAACCAAAGCCTGACGCTAAACCTGACCCTGTCCCTGACCTTCACCTGACCCAGACTCTGACCCTAATACTAACCATGACACTAACACTGACCACTACATAATCCTGTCCCTGACCCGAATGTGGACTTTAAACCAATACCTATACCTGACCCTAAACCTGACACTGGCGCTAAACTTCACCCTGACCCTGACCCAGACCATGACCATAAACCTAACCCTGACCCTTACAGTGACCCCGACCCTGACCTGAACAACAAACTGACCCTGACTGTGAGCCTGACCCTAACACTAACCTTAAATGTAATCCTGACCCTGACACTAACACGGGCCCTCCCCAGAATCCTATCGCTGGTCCCAACCCTAACACTAACCACTAACCCTACCACGGACCCTGATCCTAACAAGCTCTAACCCTAAACGTCAACCAAACGCTAACCCTAACACTAACCCTAATTTAACAATAACCCTATACCTGACTATGATCATAACCCTAACCCTGAACTTTGCCTATACCAGACCCTGACCCTATACGTGACCCTGGCCCTGAGCCTAAACCTAACCATGACCCTAACACTGACCACTACATAACCCTGTCGCTGACCCGAATGTGGACTTTAAACCAATACCTGATCCTGACCGTAACCCTGACACTGGCCCAAGATTTCACCCTGACCCTGACCCAGACCATGACCATAAATCTTACCCTGACCCTAACAGTGACCCTACCCTGACCTGAACACTGAACATGACCCTGACTGTGAGCCTGACCCTAACTCTAACCCTAAACGTTACCCTGACCCTGACACTAACACGGGCCCTAACCCGAAACCTAACGCTGAACCTAACCCTAAAACTAACCCCTAACATTATCACTGACCCTGACTCTAACCCAGTCTAACCCTGACCCTCAACCTACCTCTAACCCTAACCCTAACCCCACTTTAACAATAATCCTGACCCTCTCCCTGAACCTGATCATAACCCTAACTCTGAACTTTGCCTATGTCAGCCCTTAACCTTAAACCTGACCCTGGCTTTGACCTTAACACTGACCCTAACCCTGAAGGTAAACCTAACTCTCACCCAATCCATGATCCTCATAGAATCATAACACTAAAGCTAACCCTGATCCTGAACCTACACATAAAACAGAACCTAAACATAAAGCTGACCTTACCATAACCATGAACCTAACCCTGAACCTGAACCTAACCCTGACACTAAACCTGTCCCAAACCTAACCCTGACCCTGACATGAACCTTGCCCCCAAACCTAAACTTGAACCTGAACCTAAATCTGACCATGACCCTGAACCTAAACCTAAACGTAACCGTCACTAACACTGACCCTGACCCTGACTCTGACCATAACCTTAACCGTGACCCTACTGTGAGCCTGACCCTAAACCTAACCATGAACCTAACCCTAACCCTGACCCCTACCCTAAACCTTACGCTAACCCTGACCCCAATGACGTCTAACCCTAACCCTGATCCTAAGTCTTTCTTAACCCTAAACCTAACACTAACCTAGTCTATACCCAGCTCTGTTCTCTCCAGCGAGGACAACAGCTGCACCCAGGTCTCCCAGGAGCTTGGGGGAGGCTGTATGGGGGTCATTGGATTGGCACTGCATTAAGTGGAGGGTGAGCCTTGAGCAGCTTGGGGACCGGTGGCACAGGGAGCTCTGGTGAAGCAGAAAGTTTGGTAAGGAGCCCCCAGGCAGTGTTGAACTCACTTA
Organism: Mustela nivalis; assembly: GCF_964662115.1. NCBI lineage: Eukaryota > Metazoa > Chordata > Mammalia > Carnivora > Mustelidae > Mustela > Mustela nivalis. The sequence goes on along the minus strand of NW_028134130.1, from coordinate 14,933 downwards.
CCTGACGACAGAACCCAACTGAATAGGAACCTTTGTATCCAGGCACGCCATTACAGAGAAAACCCCCCATCCAAGCTCATTTCAAAGCAAATCCTAAAGGAAGCGACATGTTCTTCTGTACTGAATCCGAGAGGATGCAGGGAGAAGAGAGCCTGCCTGCCAGACATGTCCCATCCATGGCAGGTCATATCAGGTTTCCCCCACGCCCAATGCCCTTTGGCTAAAAAAATGAAAAGGTGACACCAGGGGGCTCAGAGACAGAGAGTCCCACACCTAATGATCAACCAGTGTAGCCCTAGGTCTCCTCCCCGTCTGTGTGTGTGTGTGTGTGTGTGTGTGTGTGTGTGTGTGTGTGTGCCTCTGGGTGTCCGTGTGTCTGTGTGTAAAGAGGACCTGGCCATGCCATCGTGGGTGGAGATGCCACAAGCAGGATCAGGCTTATGAGGGTTTAGATGTCTGGTGGGCAAGTTATGTTCACACCCCGGTTTAAGGCTGGTTAAGGGGGATCGGGTGGAGGGTCTACACCCTTATGCCCAGGATTTATCCTGAGACCCTGAACGGATGGGTCCATGACACAGGAGCGGGGCTAACCCTAACAGTAACCACTAATCCTGACCCTGACACTGATTGTGAGCCTGCCCCAAACCCTAACCCAAACCTTGACCCTGACCCTGACCCTATCTGTGATCCTGACCGGAACCCTAAACCTAAACCTAAGCCTGACACTGACCCTGATGTGGACCCTGAACCTAAACCTAACATTGATATTACTGTAACCAAGACTCGTAACTAACCATGACCCTGACCATGACCCTAATCCTAACCCTGACGCGGACATAACCCTGACCCTAACCCTACCCATGACCGTACTGTGAGCCTGACCCTAACCCTAAACCTAAATGTATCTCTAACCATGACCCTAATACGTACCCTGAACCTAAACCTAACGCTGACCCTGACCCTAACACTAACCCCTACCCTAAACCAAATCCTAACCCTGACCTTACGCTGTCTAACGCTAACCCTAACCATAACCCTACTTCTAACTCTAACTCTAACACCAATCCCAAACAGTACCGACAAACCTAACTGTGACACTGAACCGAACATTGACTCTATACCAAAGCCTGACCCTAAACCTGACCCTGGCCCTGACCTTCACCTGACCCTGACCCTGACCCTTATCCGAACCATGACACTAACACTAACCACTACACAATCCTGTCCCTGACCCGAATGTGGACTTTAAACCAATACCTATACCTGACCCTAAACCTGACACTGGCGCTAAACTTCACCATGACCCTCACCCAAACCAGGACCATAAATCTAACCCTGACGCTAACAGTGACGCCGACCCTGACCTGAACACTAAACCTGACCCTGACTGTGAGTCTGACCCTAACACTAACCCTAAATTTAACCCTGACCCTGACACTAACACGGGCCCTCCCCAGAATCCTATCGCTGGTCCCAACCCTAACACTAACCACTAACCCTACCACAGACCCTGATCCTAACAAGCTCTAACCCTAAACGTCAACCAAACGCTAACCCTAACACTAACCCTAACTTTAACAATAACCCTGACCCTATACCTGACTATGATCATAACCCTAACCCTGAACTTTGCCTATACCAGACCCTGACCCTATACGTGACCCTGGCCCTGAGCCTAAACCTAACCATGACCCTAACACTGACCACTACATAACCCTGTTGCTGACCTGAATGTGGACTTTAATCCAATACCTGATCAAGACCGTAAACCTGACACTGGCCCAAGAATTCACCCTGACCCTGACCCAGACCATGACCATAAATCTAACCCTGACCCTGGCAGTACCCTGACCCTGACCTGAACACTAAACCTGACCCTGATTGTGAACCTGACCCTAACTCTAACCCTAAATGAAACCCTGACCCTGACACTAACACGGGCCCTCCCCAGAATCCTATCGCTGAACCAACCCTAACACTAATCCCTAACCCTACCACGGACCCTGATCCTAACAAGTTCTAACCCTAACCGTCCACCAAACGCTAACCCTAACACTAACCCTAAACTTTAACTTTAACTTTGACCCTATACTTGAATATGATCATAACCCTATCTCTGAACTTTGCCTATACCAGACCCTGACCCTATACCTGATCCTGGCCCTGAGCCGAAACCTAACCATGACCCTAACACTGAAAACGATATAACCCTGTCACTGACCCGAATGTGGACATTAAAACAATACCTGATCCTGACCGTAAACCTGACACTGGCCCTAGACTTCACCCTGACCCTGACCCAGGCTAACACCAGAAACGTAACCCTGACCCTAACAGTGACCCTGACCCTGACCCTAACCATAACCCTGACACTGAATGTGAGCCTGACCCTAACTCTAACCCTAAACGTAACCCTGACCCTGACACTAACACGGGCCCTGACCCGAAACCTAATGCTGAACCTAACCCTAAAACTAACCCCTAACATTATCACTGACACTGACCGTAACCCTAACCCTCAACCTACCTAGCCCTAACCCTAACCCCACTTTAACAATAATCCTGACCCTCTACCTGACCCTGATCATATCATTCCCCTATCTCTGAACTTTGCCTATGTCAGACCTTAACCTTAAACCTTACCCTGGTCTTGACCTTAACACTGACCCTAACCCTGAATGTACACCTAACTCTGACCCAATCCAAGATCCTGAACAGAATCGTAACCCTAAAGCTAACCCTGATCCAGAACCTACTCATAAAACAGATCCTAAATATAAAGCTGACCTTACCATAACCATGAACCTAACCCTGACCCTGACCCTAACCCTGACACTAAACCTGTCCCAAACCTAACCCTAACCCTGACATGAACCTTGCCCCCAAACCAAAACTTGAACCTGACCCTAAATCTGACCATGACCCTGAACCTGACCCTAAACCTAACCGTCACCCTAACACTGACCCTGACCCTGACTCTGACCGTTACGCTAACTGTGACCCTACTGTGAGCCTGACCCTAAACCTAACCATGAACCTAACCCTAACCCTGACCCCTACCCTAAGCCTTACGCTAACCCTGACCCCAACGAGGTCTAAACCTAACCCTGACCCTAAGTCTTTCTAAACCCTAACCCTAACACTAACCTAGTCTAAACCCAGCTCTGTTGCCTCCAGCGGGGACAACAGCTGCACCCAGGCCTCCCAAGGGCTGGGTGGAGTCTGAATGGGGGTCACTGGATGGGCACTGCATTGAGTGGAGTGTGAGCCTGAGCAGCTTGCGCACCGGTGGCTCAGGGAGCTCTGGTACAGCAGGAAGTTCGGTAAGGAGCCCCCAGGCAGTGGTGACCTCACTTCCCTGACGACAGAGCCCAACGGAATTGCAACCCATGTATCCAGGCAACCCATTACAGAGAAAAACCCCCTGCCCAGCTCATTTCTAGGCACATCCTAAAGGAAGCGACATGTTCTTCTGCTGTACTGAAGCCGAGAGGATGCAGGGAGAAGAGAGCTCGCCCACCAGACACGTCGCCTCCCTTCAGGTCATATCATGTTTCCCCAATGCCTCAGAACCTTTGGCTAATAAAATCAAAAGGTGACACCAGGGGGCTCAGAGTCAGAGAGTCCCACACCTTCTGATCAACGGGTGTAGCCCTAGGTCTCTTCCCCATTTCTGTGTGTGTGTGTGTGCCTCTGGGTGTCTGTGTGTCTGTGTGTAAAGAGGACCTTGCCATGCCATCTTGGGAGGAGATGCCCCAAGCAGGATCAGGCTGATGAGGGTTTAGATGTCTGGTGGGCAAGTTATGTTCACACACCAGTTTAAGGCTGGTTACGTGGGATCGGGTGGAGGGTCTACACCCTTCTGCACAGGGTTTATCCTGAGACCCTGAAGGGATGGGTCCATGACCAAGGAGCGGGGCTAACCCTAACAGTAACCACTAACCCTGACCCTGACACTGACTGTGAGCCTGCCCCAAACCCTAACCCAAACGCTGACACTGACCCTGACCCTGACACATTATGCCCCGCCAATGCTTAAGTACGAAGAGGGCACAAACACGCATTGTGACCCTCAGCGTGAGTCCTGTCCTCTAGTAAGTCCTCTCAGTGGCTGGACCATTAGACGTCATAATGGGCTTGCCATGCCCCTAGGCCCCAAGTTTTAACCAGCTTTCTGGTTGTCCCCTCGCCCCTCCCCAAGGCTCTGCTCTGGAAACTCTCTTTTGGTGGGACACCTGAGGTAAAAACAAAACAAAACCAACTCCTCCCATTTCAAAGAATAACCCCCAACTCTTCAGATCGGGCCAAATGCCCAGAGAGGAAGACTCGTCCATGGCCCATGAGGCCACCCGGACATTCCACGGCCATCAGTGACACAATATCCAGAGACAAAATCTTGAGCAAGCGTCTCACACTTGCCCCCTTGTTCATATCCTGAAGAGTTCTCCTCACTGTCTGTAGATCAGTCCTGCAATACCTACGACCCGAAACCTAAGCCGAGTTTGTGTTTTCAGACAACTGTCCCCACAGCCCTGGCCCACAAAACCTACAGGCACAGGTTCTTGGAGCCAAACCTGAGGACTGTACCTGGGAATTCTGCCCATTCCATTGGCCACAAACCTAGAAATAGGATGATAAACCTCCAAAGTGCCTGGGGCCATCCCAATAGTGTTGACTGCCCAGAAAAAACAAGGGCGGTCTGACACCAGCTGAGCATCTACCTGCACTTAGACCCGTGGACAGATGTCCCCAGAGGTAAATTGCAATGAGCAGGCCCCTAGATCCTAATCGGATCCATTGCTTTGTTGTCCAGGCATCTCTCCTCAGAGGCCTGGATTCCAATAGCAGCATATGGCTGTTTCTTGAGGCACCCATCAGAAGAAATCTCGTCTCCACGTGGGAATCTTGCACGTTGGAGCTGAGTCAAAGCCTCTGGTTAGGAGAACCCTTCAGGAACCCTGTGCCACTGCCTCATTCCAAGTTCTCCATGGACACAAACCCACATTAGGACCCATCCACAAGAGAGTCCATTTCAACTCAACCCTCTCAGTTTCTCAACCAGATCCAGCAGATCTAACCTGTCTTGTCACTAGGACACAAGAGGAATGAGAGTCGGGCTTCCCAACCATCCATCCTTAGAACCCTACTCGGAATCAATCCGTATGGGAAGTCCTGGAGCCAACCAACAGGTCTCAATCGCCCTGCAGAAGAATCTTTACGGTTTGGAGCATCTCACAACTCCCATCGTGGGAAAAATTCCATGGCCTCGTGATCCACCACCTCTTCATGAAGAGGGCCATAAGGGACAAAAAATCCAACCTGAGCGTTTGTCAGATCTTCACCTGATTTCAGATGCACGAGATCTTGTTTCATCTGCAGAGCGTACCTGCCATGCCCTTGCCCAGACCCTAAGGTTGCTTGTGTTCTCAGACTTCTGTCCTCAACTCCTGGCCCACAAGCCCTCCAGTTTGGCAATTCCAGAACTAAAATGCAGCCCTCTGCCTGCCCTCCAGAAGAAAAAACATTGCCCTCTGGGGCTAAACAGAAACCCCCGAAATATATGGGGGAAATATCCCTAGAAAAACAGCTATAATAACTGGCTGCTCTTTATTGATCCAGATCCTGCGGTAGGCAAAGAGGAGCTGGTTTTAGCCAGAGGATGATCTCCGTTTGTCTTCATGATCTGGCATTTCCTGCAAGCCAGGCATGGGGCTCTGCACTATAGCTGCAAATGCTGGGGGGCCCTCACTGTCCCTTTTCTCTTCTCAGAGGGACAACGGGCATGTCCATGGTGCAGTGTGACAGGCTTTACCACAGGGAGATAAAAGACTGCCAAGGGCAGGTTGGAGCTAGGAAAAACAACTTAGGAACAGATTTTCAGGGGAGGTGATAGACAAGGGCAAAGCGAAGAATGAGGATGAGTGTGTCAAGTTTCAAAGTGCCAGGAGGCAGCACAGTGCATTCGGGAAACTACAGCAAGTTCATGACAACCGACAGCTGATCTGGCAGCATCACCTGGGGGTGGAGGCTGAGCCCCGGGGTTAACACTGGGGGTGAGAAGGTTTGTATACTATGGCGAGGAGGTGAGGTACTACACTGTGGGGGCACAGGGAGCTACCGGAGGATTTCAAATATCAGAATCGTAACCATAATAGAGTATTTAATGGCATCCTAGCTTTCATCAAGGGTAAGATGCACTATAGTTTATGTTCGACTAAGAAAGTGAAATGCTGTCAGTTAAACTAGGATATGTCATCAAGTGCAAGGTGAGTGCCACCTTAAGAGATATTAAAATGGGGGGGTGGAAAAATCTTAGAACTATAAATTGTGGTCCTAGATTAATTAAGAAAAATCATACAAGAACACTTGGATCAACAAAAAAATTGATTATTGCTTACCATGTGCCCCAAACTATGTTAAGTCACCAAAAATTTTATATCATTTGATAGGTCAGATATATATATAATTACTTTTAAAGTTTTAAAAACATCGGCAAATATTTTCATTTAAATGCAAATTTCAAAGAAAATCTACTTTTCCAAACACGACTTTTTATCCTATTGTTTTTTAATTTTGTCGACAACTGATAAAAAGTTTAGCGAGACTATAAATTTTTGATCGAAAAAAATGATTAATAGATGTAGGTTCAAATTATTATGTTCCATTAAAAATGATTTATTCTTTGATGAACTTCTGTTTGGTAATATGTTGTATCCAGATATAGTAAATTAATGACATATATAAAATTATAGGAAAATGACACCTTCCGTTCCATTATGAGTAGAGCTTCTAAAATGCTATTTGTCACAACCTGTCATCTTGTCATTATGTAGCATTATGTAACATTTAAAAAACGTATACTCTTCACTTCAAAGTCTTTTAGAAATCTAAAATATGACTTTCTATGGTTTGTGTTTCCATATTCCTTTATTGCCAGTTTGAACAAATCCACATGCTTTGATTCAAAAGTAATAAATTCCTCTTATTTGGAAAAATGATGTTTAGTTTTGTTCTCTCACCCTTAGCAGGTGGTTTCATTTTAGCACACTTCAGAGTTATAATTTCATGCTTATTGAAAACATTTATTATGATCTACGTAGATGAATGAAACTTTTATTTATTATATTATTTGCCAAAAAAAATCTGTTATTTTTAAAAATGTATTTCCTTTGAAGGGTTATTTTAGAGCATTCAGAGAGGATCTAGGAGTGTGGTATTATGCAATTTTTAAGTAGGTATGAAATGGTTATTTATATGATTGTTTCTTTAAGGCTTATGTATATTGTCCATTATATGCTATAAAATATTTTGAAAGTAAATTTAAGGCATGTTTTACATAGTTTCTTTTTTGGAAAAAATATTGAAATGACTTATGAAATTTAGTATACTCTCAACATTATTTTTTTCTGAAATTTACAAATTGTCTACTGAACCTATTATATGGCAGATATTTTCCAAAGTGGTGGTATCATGATATATGCCAACAACAGTTTAGATTTTTTGTTGCTTCTCAATCTAGCTCAGACGAAGTACAATTAGCCTTTATAATTTTAGCCATTCTAATAGATATGTAAGCATGTCTCATTATGATTTTAATTTGTATTTCTTTAATGTCTAAATGTTGAGAAATTTGTCATGTGCTTATAAGCCATCCATATCCTTTTGGTGACATGTCTCTGCAATAATTTTCTTCACATGTAAAATTGGATACTCTGTTTGGTTATTAGTAAGGTTTTTTATTTTTATTCATTTTTTAATAATCAGAATAGATGTCCATTATCAGATATATAATTTTCAAATCCATTCTCCATCTTTATGGTTTCTCAATGGAGCTTTGATAGCTGTGTCTTTCAAGAAATATGCTACTTCTTTCCTGGTACACGGATGTATGACTAGAACATTATCAATGTTGACCTTTGCAAAGAAAATCATGGCTTAAGATATATGTAGTCTGCCATTGTTGGGAGTGTTCTGTAATATCAAGCATATCTAGTTAGTTGATAATTTTGTTCAAGTCTTACATATCTTACCAATTGATGACCATTTGTCTATATAATCTTAAAATAAAGGTGTTGAAATGTTTTTCCATTTCTCTTCTAAGGTAGAAGTTATGATTTTTGTTCTTAGTTTTTCCCTATATATCCCCAAATCTGTTATTAAGTATTAAAAGTCAAGAATTATTATACTCCCTGAGGAATTCATCCTTTTACTATTCTGTAATTTTGACTTGATCTTTATGTCTGATAATGAAATTTGCTTTAAAATCACTTTTCATTATCTTGATATAACCACCAAAGTTATAGTGTGATTAGTGTTAATATAGCATATTTTTTCTTTTACTTTTTAAAGAACTTCTATATTTAATCCTGACAAAAACAAAACAAAACAAAACAGTTTTTTAGCTCTGGAAGCACATTTCTAAATTATCTTTTTTTTTTTTTAAATGAAGCAGTAGCAATTTTTGTTAAGGGACCTAAACTGAAAGTAGGTATAGAAATTTATTTATTTATTTATTTATTTAAGAAAATATTTTATTTTGTTTATTGACAGCAAGAGAGAGAAAGAGAGAGAGAGAGAGTGGAAGCGCACAAGCGGGGGGAATCACGTGCAAAGGGAGAGGAAGAAGCAAGCTCCTTGGGGTGCAAGTAGTCCCATGCAGGGCTGGAGCCCTGTACACTGGAATCATGACCTCAGCCAAAGGCAAACATCTGCTTAAACAACTGAGTCATCCAGGCACCCCTAGAAAATAAAAAAAAAGACCTTTTAAAAACATTTTGTTTCTTTCTTTTTTTATAAATATTTTATTTATTTGAGAGACAGAGAGATAGGAAGAGGAACTATAAGCAGGGCAGAGGGAAAAGGAGAAGCAGGTTTCCCACTGAGCAGAGAGCCTGATGTGGGGCTCCATCCCAGGAACCTGGGATCATGACCTGAAAAGAAGGGACACTTCTTGGAGGAAGCCACCCAGACACCTCTTTTCTTTGTTTTTAATATATGGCAACTGATGCTTCCTAGCCACGAGGAGCATATTACCCATTGATTAAATCTTTGATAACAACCTATTTTAAAAGGTGTGTAAATATATACTTACTCAGATTTATACACTTTGTGTTTTCTTCATAGTTTGGGGCTGGACCCCATGGTCACAACACTGCTTTCAGTCTTTGCCTTCCCATCTTTTGATACCAGGTATTTGGTCAGCAAAGCAAATTAGTATCAAAATTAATAAGCCCTTGGCACCATATCTCTGGAGCAGGGGTTGCTCTTAGCCAAGGCCCACAGCAGTTGACCTCCCCTCGCTAGTGCTATAGCCCCAAGGACTAGGTCCCTGCCACCAGAACTCAGTCTTACATGTTATGCTAAGCAGACAAAACCAAAACAGGAAAGCTCCAACAGCTTTCACTGGCATGCCTCATCTCCCACTCCCTCGACGTCCAGGCAGTACCAGATGCCAGGGAGGGGTCTTGGTCCAACATATGGGCGGGAAGGAAGTAGCCACGAGCAAGTACCTGCCTCTCTGTGCCTTTCTTTCATGAGCAGGTTGTAAGGAGGAGGAAGAGGAAGGGGAAGAGAGGTGAACTTCAAGGGGTGAAGGCCTCAGGTAGGCTTCTGGCTCCTGCCAGTAGGAAAGGGACAAAGGAGAAGGCAGTGAGTCTTGCAGGGAGGGTGGGGGGTAAGGGTTACAGCTTATGACGGAATCTGGACAGGAGTAATAGGGATACTAGTCATTTGAGTCCACCATTGGCAAGCTGGGCTGGGTGTCAGGGCAGATAGGCCTCCCTGGGCAACGGCACATGAGAGAAGGTGGAATTCTTCTCTGAGGAGCAGGTGGAGCTTCAGGTGTTGGGAAAGCATAGACAGTATTGTTCCAGGGCCAAGGACAGGTCCAGGTACTCCTGGTTGGAGGTCAAGGCCACAGTATGATCCAGGTCTTCTACCAGCAGCTTGAAGGAACCACATGCCAGCCACCCCTCATTATTGTGTTTAACTCTCTGGTGCACTTATTGGCTTATCCATCAAATGACTCCTTCAGCAGCTTGAAAGCCACCTCCACAGGCACTCCAGGATATGGGAGGCTTCCAGATTGAAGATTTTGCACAGGATCACCCCAAAAGACCAGAAGTCACTCTGGTGGATGTAACTCTGGTCAAACCTGGCCGTAGGGACCATCCACTTCACAGGCAGTCCACTGTTGGTTGTCTTTTTATAGTAACTGATGTGGTGATATCTCTGGCAAGGCTGAAGTCTGAGATCTTCATCATGTTGTCCTTTGTCACCAGCACTTCCCTGGTGGCCAGGTCTTGGTGTATGCACTTCTTGGAGGCAAGGTACTCCATGCCTCAGGCTACCTGATAGGCACAGGATACCAGGTCCTTGGAGGAGAGTTGCTCTGCTGCATTGTGGCTGATATTGTAACAGTACTCCAGGTCAGGAGGCCTCTGGGCCTGCAGGTACTCCTGTATGTTGTCTTTGGAGGCATATTCCATGAAAGTGTACGAAGGACCATCCTGTGTGCAGAACCCAGCAGGTTGATGGTGTCCTTGTGCTGACCAATCATCTTCATCATCTCCATTTCTGAGATTAGGTTTAACAGGTCTTCCTCTGTAGCATCTGACTTCAACATCTTCACAGACACTTTAGTCAAATGGTTGGATTTGTCTTTGTCCAGCCCAATGGCCTCCTCCAACACCATCTGCCCAAAGTAGGCCTGTCTTAGGGGTCTGCCTAAACTGCCTACAACCAGCCTGTCTCAAGGCAGTTATGAACTCTAGATTATCCTCAAAAACATTAAACCACAAGCTAAAAATTCTATTCACTAGGTCTCTCTCGCAGTTCTAATTTTCTTATCTTTCATCATTTATCTTTTTCCTAATTCTTATTTTCAGTATAGTTTATTTTGCTTCCAGGTGTTTCCCCTGGTTTCTGTATGCTGTTTCATAGGGAAGAATTATCCTGTCATAAAATTATTTCTTGAGCATTTATTACATCTCTCAGTTAAAATGGGTTCTTTTATGGTATTGATTCATTTGAGTTTTCTCAAAATGGGAAGAATTTTCAAAATGGTGTTTTCCTCAAGGTTCAGAGTATGTCTTAGCCTCATCTTTAAGCTTTTTGAAATTCACTTTACAAATTCTTGTCCCTCTTTTTATCTTTTTAAAAGAAAATGTTTTATTTTTACTATTTTTTTTATTTGAATATAGTGATATTCAGTGTTACATTGGTTTCAGGTTTTCAATATCTCCATACATTATTCTATGATCACTATAAATATAGCCACCATCAGTCACCATATAACACTATTATAATATCATTGATTATATTCTCTACACTGTCCCAGATCTCTTTTTAAAATCTCTAATTTTTATGTTTTCTGTTATTCCAATTTTCAACCATCATTTTACATGGTTACTTTAATAAAATATGCCTGATTACACACTCTTTGCTGAAAACCTCTTTTTTTTTTAAATTAACATATAATGTATTATTAGCCCCAGGGGTACAGGTCTGTGAATCGCCAGGTTTACACACTTCACAGCACTCACCACAGCACATACCCTCCCCAATGTTCATAAGCCCACCACCCTCTCCCTACCCTCCCCACCCCCCGGCAACTCTCAGTTTGTTTTGTGAGATTAAGAGTCTCTTATGGTTTGTCTCCCTCCTGATCCAATCTTGTTTCATTTACTCTTTTCCTGTCCCCCAAGCACCCACATTGCACCTCCAGTTCCTCATATCAGAGAGATCATATGATAGTGTCTTTAACTGGTTGACTTATTTTGCTAAGCATAATACCCTCTAGTTCCATCCATGTCATCGCAAATGGCAAGATTTCATTTCTTTTGATGGCTGCATAGTATTCCATCATATATATATATATATATATATATATATAAAATAAATGGTATATATAAATATATACCATAAATATATAAATAAATGGTATATATATATACCATTTATTTGTTGATGGACATCTAGGTTCTTTCCATAGTTTGGCTATTGTGGATATTGCTGCTATAAACATTTGGTGCACGTGCCCCTTTGGATCATATACTAGTCTTCTTTACCTCTATCAGAAGCCCAGGAAGCTTTATTTATTTATTTACTCACACAAACACATGACACAACACAACGTTTTTTGTTGTTCAAATGTATTATAATGTCTTACCGCTTAACACTATGCTTACTGTTCTCTTTCACTGTCTGACTAAATCCTCATCATCAGTATGCCATTTAATGACAAAGAACAATTGAACTCAGAGTTCTCTCCATATCAGGGAATGAAGACTCCACCCTTCTGTTTGTGCAGGTAAAATAAATGTTGATATTGTCTGTCCTGCACATACCCCTCCTGTTCACTGGAATATTCACCATCAAAATATATACAAAATAAAAACCATACCTCACCACTTCTATTACCACCCAGAATGCTAAAAACACCATCATATGTTCCTGAATTATTGACTTGATTGATAGCCCCACTTCCACACATACTGCACTCCTTTCTCCCTGCAAATTTATTTTGGTACAGCAACTTAACCTAAAAATCAAGTCAGATGATTTTATTCTGCTGTTGAAAGTCTTTTGGTATCTTCCCCTTTCATATTAAATAAAAACTGAAGGCGTTTCAATGTACTAGAAGGTACAATACGTTCTTCCTCTCTCCACCACTATGAACTCCTCATTGGCCTCCTTGCTTTTCCTCAAAAGTAACAGACAAGCTGTTCACACAAAGTCTATATACTTACTTGCTCTGCCTAGAGCAATTTTTTCCTTTAATATTTGTATAACATCCTCCTTCACTTCCTGGGTCTTTGTGCAAATAACATCTCCTAAATGAGATATAACCACCCAACACAAAATAAAATTAACTTTCATCCCAGCATTCTCCAATGGCTTTTACCTTTCTTGTATTTCTTTGTAACACTTATCGCCATCAACCATCAATCCTTATTCTATTACTGGTTTATTTTCTTATTTGAGACAGAGAGAGAGAGAATTGGGAGGGTGCGCAGAGGAAGAAGAAAACACCCCACTGCCTAGAAAGCCTGCTGGGGAGTTACATCCCAGGACCCTGAGATCATGACCCAAGCCAGAGGCAGTCACTCAATGGACTGAGCCACCGAAGCGCCCCTCTATTATTGGTTTATTTCACTATTATATTTCAAAAGAATGTAAGCTCTTTGTGGTCAGCTATTTTATATGTTTTATTAATTGAAGTATTCTCAGAAAGGTAGCTGGCAGATTGTAAGGGATCACTAAACTGTATTTTGTTGTTATTATTGGGCTCCTTTATGGGCTTTACCTCTTACGCTAGAAGTCTATCCTTCAGATGTAAGCAATAAGAATAGAACCCTGCTGCCGGGTTCAAATGAGTAAAAAGCCTGTATTAAGTGGATATTTTAAAAGCTAAATGAATGGCTTAATAGTTGTATATAGGGAGAAAGGGAACATATTTTCCACAGTTTAGAAGTGGAGTTCTTTTATAGAGTTCTTGTACAAGCCTACACTATTGAACGATAATGGGCAGTTGTACATTACAATTATACAAACACTTTGGTATTTATATCATTTTTTTTGTAATTCATGACTGGATCATTTGATTCCTTAGGAGCATTACAGCGTTTCAACATTTCACGTTCAATAAACTTATTGGGGTTGCTACCTTTTTTATTCAAATGGAGAAATAGTCATGATTTAATCTAAATAAAGTGTTATTGATTGTGTTGTTTTCTAGGAATGAGTCGCACATGCTAGTTTAAAAGTTTTGTTAAATTCCCAAGTCTGTCACCGATAAAAGCCTTTTGTAGATTAGTAACTTGATCAAAACAGAAAAGTTATGTAACACTCAAATGTTATACTATCTTTGTTTCCATCTTGCATTGTAATAACGCCCATCTTAACTCTATTTTAGACAAGTCATCGACAGATGGCTTTCTGGCATTGGTGGCAGGATATGAAATCTAGTATAACTAAAAGTTTTTGGTTTTAGTAGCATATAAATCAATTTAGAAAAATATATGTATTTGAATATAAGATAAAGTTTTATATTATTTGGCAATAGTAAACTAAACTTTTTTTTTGTAAATTTTTATTTTCTAAAATTTCATTGAGCTCTTTTGCGTATTGAAACAAGTTACAAAAAGTTAAGGTTTATTTACCCCAATTCAAAATTATTAGGAATATAATCATAGAGGTTGAAGTATTTAAAATATTGAACCCAAAATATTTTATTAGGTAAATTCATGAATGCTGAGCATTCACTGTTAAAATATACTAATACTATTGATAGACTGGTAGAAGCCTAAAATCAAATATTTATTAAATATTTATATCCATATCTTTTCATGGCTTGGTAATTCATTTCTCTAGCATTAAATAATATTCCATTGTTTGCATGTACTACACTTTATTTGACCTTTCACCTGTGGAATGATATTCTGGCTGCTTCCAAGCTTTTGTCAGTTATGAATAAAACTACTATAGACCTCTTTGTGAGTATAGATTTCATCTTCTTTGGATAAATACCAAGAACTGCTACTGCTGAATCATCTGGCAAGAATATGTTTAGTTTTGTAAGAAATTGCCAAGTTGTTTTCCATTCTTTATTCTCAATAGACATGGAAGAACATTCCTGTTGCTCCACATCCTCACCAACATTTCGTGTTCTGTTTTCAGTGTTCTGAATTCTGGGTATGTACGGGTGTCTCTTTTTTGTTTTAATTTGCATTTTCCTGATGGCATATGATGTGAAGCATCTTTTTATATGCTTATTTGCCATCTGTAATATTTTCTTTTGTGAGGTATCTGCTAAGGTCTTTGGCTCATTTTTAATCAGGTTTTTCCCCCATTGTTGAGTTTTAAGGGGTCTTTGTGTATTTTTGATTAACAGTTCTTTGCCAGATGTGTATTTTGCAAATTTTTTCTCATAG
>NW_028134131.1:0-57000 GCF_964662115.1 Mustela nivalis | reverse complement strand
GGTCCCGGTGCCACCGACCCATTCCAAGGCCCTCATGGACAAAAACACACATTAGGACCCATCCTCAAGAATGTCCATTTTCAACAGCCACCCTTGTTGTTCCCGCAGAGCTATCAGATCTCAACTGTATTGTTGCTAGGAGACAATTGGAATGCGAGGCGGGCTTCCCTGGCATCCATCCTCCAACGCTGCTCTGGAGTCATTCCATATGGCATGTCCTGGAGCTCCCCAACAGGTCTCAATTGTCAGGCAGAAGGAATCCTGAAGGGGGCATCCCACAACTCCCTACGTGGGAAAACCTCCAAGGCCTTGAGATTCCGCTCCGTTCATGAAGAGGCAGTCATGCACAGAAACTCCAACCTGAGCCAACGTCTGATCCCTGCTGTGACTTCAGATGCTTGAGATATTGGTTCAGATCTGCGGGTGTACCTTCTGTGTCCTCGGCCTGAAGCCCAATTCGAGCTTGTGTTCTCAGACTTCTGTCCTCACACTCCTGGCCCAGAAGCCCTCATGTTTGGCAATTCCGGACCCACAATGCAGCACTCTGCCTGCCCTCTAGAAAAAATATCTTTCCTAATGAGCAGCCCAGGCTCCTCAAATGAGAATAAATCTACACGGCACTCGACGGTACCCAAATTATATAGTCTAACTAGGGCACTAATACACTGTCTGACACAACCTGAAGCTGAGCCTCCTGACCAAGACCCAGCAGCTGACCGCACAGTGAGCACATCAGTCCCGCCAAGGCCTAGGTCGTCATCTCTTCCCAACTGCGGTTTTCAGGCTTCAGAACCTAGACCTTATCTCCAACCACTGCCCAGGGTTGAAAATGATGCAGAAATCAGAACTCCTTCCCCATGGCAAGAGACTTCTGATTGGCATCTTGTCCAGAGTTCAGTGTAGTTGAAACCAGTGTAGCCCATGAGCACCCGGCCATGCTCGCGGGCCACATTGGTCACAAACACACATTGTGACTCTCAGCTCAGCCCAGTCCTCAAGTAAGTCCTCTCAGTGGCTGGATGGAGAGACAGCATATTGGGCCTGCCATGCCCATATGCCCCAGTTTTTAACCATAGTTTGGGTTTGTCCCTTCACTCTTCCCTAGGTCTCTGGTTTGCAATTCCTCTTTGGTGGGGGCACATTAGGTAACAACACTGAGAGGAGACCTCCATCCCACAGCTTGACGAAAAACAATTGGGACTGGACCAAATCCACAGAGAGGAAAATTCGTCCATGGCCCCTGAGGACTCCCCACATTCCACGGCCATCGATGATACAAAATCCAGAGACTAAAGGCTGAGCAAGTTCCTCAGAATCACTCTTTCTTCATATCCTGAAGAGTTCTTCTCATGGTTTGTAGATTGGGTTGCCATACCTACGTCCCCAAACCTAACCTGAGTTTGGGTTTTCAGACTTTCTGTCCTCAAAGTCCTGGGCCACACACCGTCCAGGCTGGGGCCCCTGGAGCCACACATTAGGACTGTGCCTGCCCAATCCATGGGAATTCTCCCCATTCCATTGTCCAAAATCTTAAAAATTAAGAGAACTCTCCAAAGACCTCGAGGCCATCCCAATATTGTAGGCTCTCCGGGGACAAACAAGGGAGGTCTGACACCAGTTGAGCATCTACCTCCACACATTCCATCGATGGATATCACCAGAGAATAAGATTGAACCAGACAGGACCCTAGGCCATAATCGGATCCATTGATTTGGTTTACAGGCATGTCTCCTCAAAAGCCAGGATTCCAATACCAGCATAAGGGGTTCCCGAGGCACCCATCAGAACAAATCTCGTCTCCACAAGGAAACTTGTGCATGGGAGCTATGTCAAAAGCTTAGGAGAATACTTAGGGTCCCGGTGCCACCGCCCCATTCCAAGGCCCCCATGGACACAAACACACATTAGACCCCAAGCTAGGGAAAGTCCATTTCATCTAGGCCACCCCGGTTGCTCCCACAGAGCCATCCGATCTCAAATGTATTGCTAGGAGACAATTGGAATGCGAGGCAGGCTTCCGGCCATCCATCCTCCAATGGTGCGATGGAGTCATTCCATATGGGATGTCCTGGAGCTGTCCAACAGGTCTCAATTGTCCTGCAGAAGGAATCCTTGAAGGGGGCATCCCACAACTCCCAACGTGGGAAAACCTCCATGGCCTTGAGATTCCGCTCCGTTCATGAAGGGTCAGTCATGCAGAGAAACTCCAACCTGAGCCAACGTCTGATCCTCGACGTGACTTCAGATGCTTGAGATATGTGTTCAGATCTGCGGGTGTACCTGCCATGTCCTCGGCCTGAAGCCAAAGTCGAGCTTGTGTTCTCAGACTCCGGTCCTAACACTCCTGGCCCAGAGGCCCTCACTTTTGGCAATTTCGGAACCACAATGCAGCACTCTGCCTGCACTCTAGAAAAAATATTGTGCCTAATGAGCTGCCCAGGCACCGCAAATGAGGATAAACCTACACGGCACTCGACTGTACCAAATTTTATAGTCTAACCTGGGCACTAATGCACTGTCTGACACATCCTGAGCCAGAACCTCCTGACCAAAACCCAGGCAGCTGACCGCTCACTGAGCTTATCAGACCCGCCATGGCCTTAGGTCGTCATCTCTTCCCAACTGCTGCTTTTCAGGCTTCAGGACCTAGACGTTATCTCCAACCACTGCCCAGGGTTGAAAATGATGCAGAAATCAGAACACCTTCCCCATGGCAAGAGACCTTGTGATTGGCATGTTGTCCAAATTCCAGTGTAGTTGAAACCAGTGTGGCCCGTGAGCCGCGCCCATGCTCGCGGGCCACATTGGTCACAAACACACATTGTGACCCTCAGCCTGTGCCCAGTGATCAAGTAAGGCCTCAGTTGCTGGATGAAGAGACAGCATATTGGGCCTGCCATGCCCGTAGGCCCCAATTTTTAACCATAGTTTGGTTTGTCCCTTCACTCTTCCCCAGGCCTCCTCTTTGGAATTCCTCTTTGGTTCGGACACCTGAGGTAATAAACATGAAAGGAGACCTCCCTTCCCACAGATTGACGAAAAAAATTTGGACTTGGCCAAATCCACAGAGAGGAAGATTCGACCATGGCCCATGAGGCCTACCAACATTCCACTGCCATCGTTGATACAAAATCCAGAGACAAACGCCTGAGCAATTCCTCAGAATCGCTCTTTCTTCATCAACTGAAGAGTTCTTCTCATGGTTTGTAGATGGGGCCTGCCAAACCTACGTCCCCAAACCTAAGCTGAGTTTGTGTTTTCAGACTTCTGTCCTCAAAGTCCTGGGCCACACACCCTCCAGGCTGGGGCCCCTGGAGCCACACATTAGGACTGTGCCTACCCAATCCATGGGAATTCTGCCCATTCCATTGTCCAAAATCATACGAATTAGGAGAACTCTCCAAAGTCCCCGAGGCCATCCCAATACTGTAGGTCTCCTGGGACAAACAAGGGCGGTCTGACACCAGGTGAGCATCTACCTCCACTCATTCCATAGATGGATATCCCCAGAGAAGAAGATTGAACCAGACAGGCCGTAGGCCATAATCGGATCCATTGCTTTCATTTACAGGCATGTCTCCTCAAAAGCCTGAATTCCAATACCATCATAAGGGGTTTCCTGAGGCACCCATCAGAACAAATCTCGTCTCCAAATTGAAACTTGTGCATGGGAGCTATGTCAAAAGCTTAGGAGAATACTTCAGGGTCCTGGTGCCACCTCCCCATTCCAAGGCCCTCATGGACACAAACACATATTAGGCCCCATCCTCAGGAAAGTCCATTTCAACACAGCCACCAAGGTTTCTCCCGCAGAGCCATCCGATCTCAACTCTCTTGTTGCTAGGAGACAATTGGAATGCGAGGCGGGCTTCCCTGGCATCCATCCTCCAAAGTTGCTCTGGCGTCATTCCATATGGGATGTCCTGGAGCTGCCCAACAGGTCTCTATTATCCCGCAGAAGGAATCCTTGAAGGGGGCATCCCACAACCCAAACGTTGGAAAACCTGCATGGCCTTGAGATTCTGCTCTGTTCATGAAGGGGCAGTCTTGCACAGAAACTCCAATCTGATCCAACGTCTGATCCTTGCCGTGACTTCAGATGCATGAGATATTGGTTCAGATCTGCAGGGGGGTACCTGCCATGCCCTCGGCCTGAAGCCCAAGTGTAGCTTGTGTTCTCAGACTTCTGTCCTCACACTCCTGGCCCAGAAGCCCTCAAGTTTGGCAATTCCGGACCCACAATGCAGCACTCTGCCTGCCCTCTAAAAAAATATCTGGCCTAATGAACAGCCCAGGCACCTCAAATGAGGATAAACCTACACGGCACTCGACTGTACCCAAAATATATAGTCTAACCTGAGCACTAATGCACTGTGTGACACAAATGAGCCCGAATCTCCTGACCAACACCCAGGCGGCTGACCGCACAGAGAGCACTTCAGACCCGCCATGGCCTTTGGTCGTCATCTCTTCCCAAGTGCGGTTTTCATGCTTCGGAACCTAGACCTTATTTCCAACCACTGCCCAGGTTTGAAAATGATGCAGAAATCAGAACTCCTTACCCATGGCAAGAGAGCTTGTGATTGGTATGTTGTCCAAAGTCTAGTGCAGTTGAAACCAGTGTGGCCCATGAGGCCCCGCCCATGCTCCCGGGACACATTGGTCACAAACACAAATTGTGACCCTCAGCCTGAGACCAGTCTTCAAGTAAGGTCTCTCAGTGGCTGATGAAGAGACAGCATATTGGGCCTGCATGCCCCTAGGCCCAAATTTTTAACCATATTTGGGTTGTCCCTTCTCACTTCCCTAGGGCTCTGCTTGGAATTCCTCTTTCTTTGGGACACCTAAGGTAACAAACCTGAAAGGGGACCTCCATCCCACAGCTTGACGAAAAACAATTGGGACCGGTCCAAATCCACAGAGAGGAATATTCGTCCATGTCCCATGATGCCTCCCCATATACCACGGACATCGTTGATACAAAATCCAGAGACAAAAGCCTGAGCAAGCGCCTCAGACTCGCTCTTTCTTCATATCCTGAAGAGTTCTTCTCATGGTTTGTAGATTGGTCCTGCCATACCTACGTCCCCAAACCTAAGCTGAGTTTGTGTTTTAAGACTTCTGTCCTCAAAGTCCTGGGCCACACACCCTCCAGGCTGGGGCCCCTGGAGCCACATATTAGGACTGTGCCTACCCAATACGTGGGAATTCTGCCCACTACATTTTCCAAAATCGTACAAATTAGCAGAACTCTCCAATGTACCCGAGGCCATCCCAAAAGTATAGGTCTCCCAGCATAAACAAGGGCGGTCTGACACCAGCTGAAATCTACCTCCACTCATACCATAGATGGATGTCCCCAGAGAAGAAATTGAACTACACAGGACCCTAGGCCATAATCGGAACCATTGCTTTGGTTTACAGGCATGTCTCCTCAAAAGTCTGGAATCCAATACCAGCATAGGGGGTTTCCGGAGGCACCCATCAGAACAAATCTCGTCTCCACAAGGAAACTTGTGCATTGGAGCTATGTCAAAAGCTTGGGAGAATACTTCAGGGTCCCGGTGCCACCGACCCATTCCAAGGCCCTCATGGACAAAAACACACATTAGGACCCATCCTCAAGAATGTCCATTTCAACAGCCACCCTTGTTGTTCCCGCAGAGCTATCAGATCTCAACTGTATTGTTGCTAGGAGACAATTGGAATGCGAGGCGGGCTTCCCTGGCATCCATCCTCCAACGCTGCTCTGGAGTCATTCCATATGGCATGTCCTGGAGCTCCCCAACAGGTCTCAATTGTCAGGCAGAAGGAATCCTTGAAGGGGGCATCCCACAACTCCCTACGTGGGAAAACCTCCAAGGCCTTGAGATTCCGCTCCGTTCATGAAGAGGCAGTCATGCACAGAAACTCCAACCTGAGCCAACGTCTGATCCCTGCTGTGACTTCAGATGCTTGAGATATTGGTTCAGATCTGCGGGTGTACCTTCTGTGTCCTCGGCCTGAAGCCCAATTCGAGCTTGTGTTCTCAGACTTCTGTCCTCACACTCCTGGCCCAGAAGCCCTCATGTTTGGCAATTCCGGACCCACAATGCAGCACTCTGCCTGCCCTCTAGAAAAAATATCTTTCCTAATGAGCAGCCCAGGCTCCTCAAATGAGAATAAATCTACACGGCACTCGACGGTACCCAAATTATATAGTCTAACTAGGGCACTAATACACTGTCTGACACAACCTGAAGCTGAGCCTCCTGACCAAGACCCAGCAGCTGACCGCACAGTGAGCACATCAGTCCCGCCAAGGCCTAGGTCGTCATCTCTTCCCAACTGCGGTTTTCAGGCTTCAGAACCTAGACCTTATCTCCAACCACTGCCCAGGGTTGAAAATGATGCAGAAATCAGAACTCCTTCCCCATGGCAAGAGACCTTCTGATTGGCATCTTGTCCAGAGTTCAGTGTAGTTGAAACCAGTGTAGCCCATGAGCACCCGGCCATGCTCGCGGGCCACATTGGTCACAAACACACATTGTGACTCTCAGCTCAGCCCAGTCCTCAAGTAAGTCCTCTCAGTGGCTGGATGGAGAGACAGCATATTGGGCCTGCCATGCCCATATGCCCCAGTTTTTAACCATAGTTTGGGTTGTCCCTTCACTCTTCCCTAGGTCTCTGGTTTGCAATTCCTCTTTGGTGGGGGCACATTAGGTAACAACACTGAGAGGAGACCTCCCATCCCACAGCTTGACGAAAAACAATTGGGACTGGACCAAATCCACAGAGAGGAAAATTCGTCCATGGCCCCTGAGGACTCCCCACATTCCACGGCCATCGATGATACAAAATCCAGAGACTAAAGGCTGAGCAAGTTCCTCAGAATCACTCTTTCTTCATATCCTGAAGAGTTCTTCTCATGGTTTGTAGATTGGGTTGCCATACCTACGTCCCCAAACCTAACCTGAGTTTGGGTTTTCAGACTTCTGTCCTCAAAGTCCTGGGCCACACACCGTCCAGGCTGGGGCCCCTGGAGCCACACATTAGGAGTGTGCCTGCCCAATCCATGGGAATTCTCCCCATTCCATTGTCCAAAATCTTAAAAATTAAGAGAACTCTCCAAAGACCTCGAGGCCATCCCAATATTGTAGGTCTCCGGGGACAAACAAGGGAGGTCTGACACCAGTTGAGCATCTACCTCCACACATTCCATCGATGGATATCACCAGAGAATAAGATTGAACCAGACAGGACCCTAGGCCATAATCGGATCCATTGATTTGGTTTACAGGCATGTCTCCTCAAAAGCCAGGATTCCAATACCAGCATAAGGGGTTCCCGAGGCACCCATCAGAACAAATCTCGTCTCCACAAGGAAACTTGTGCATGGGAGCTATGTCAAAAGCTTAGGAGAATACTTAGGGTCCCGGTGCCACCGCCCCATTCCAAGGCCCCCATGGACACAAACACACATTAGACCCCAAGCTAGGGAAAGTCCATTTCATCTAGGCCACCCCGGTTGCTCCCACAGAGCCATCCGATCTCAAATGTATTGCTAGGAGACAATTGGAATGCGAGGCAGGCTTCCGGCCATCCATCCTCCAATGGTGCGATGGAGTCATTCCATATGGGATGTCCTGGAGCTGTCCAACAGGTCTCAATTGTCCTGCAGAAGGAATCCTTGAAGGGGGCATCCCACAACTCCCAACGTGGGAAAACCTCCATGGCCTTGAGATTCCGCTCCGTTCATGAAGGGTCAGTCATGCAGAGAAACTCCAACCTGAGCCAACGTCTGATCCTCGACGTGACTTCAGATGCTTGAGATATGTGTTCAGATCTGCGGGTGTACCTGCCATGTCCTCGGCCTGAAGCCAAAGTCGAGCTTGTGTTCTCAGACTCCGGTCCTAACACTCCTGGCCCAGAGGCCCTCACTTTTGGCAATTTCGGAACCACAATGCAGCACTCTGCCTGCACTCTAGAAAAAATATTGTGCCTAATGAGCTGCCCAGGCACCGCAAATGAGGATAAACCTACACGGCACTCGACTGTACCAAATTTTATAGTCTAACCTGGGCACTAATGCACTGTCTGACACATCCTGAGCCAGAACCTCCTGACCAAAACCCAGGCAGCTGACCGCTCACTGAGCTTATCAGACCCGCCATGGCCTTAGGTCGTCATCTCTTCCCAACTGCTGCTTTTCAGGCTTCAGGACCTAGACGTTATCTCCAACCACTGCCCAGGGTTGAAAATGATGCAGAAATCAGAACACCTTCCCCATGGCAAGAGACCTTGTGATTGGCATGTTGTCCAAATTCCAGTGTAGTTGAAACCAGTGTGGCCCGTGAGCCGCGCCCATGCTCGCGGGCCACATTGGTCACAAACACACATTGTGACCCTCAGCCTGTGCCCAGTGATCAAGTAAGGCCTCAGTTGCTGGATGAAGAGACAGCATATTGGGCCTGCCATGCCCGTAGGCCCCAATTTTTAACCATAGTTTGGTTTGTCCCTTCACTCTTCCCCAGGCCTCCTCTTTGGAATTCCTCTTTGGTTCGGACACCTGAGGTAATAAACATGAAAGGAGACCTCCCTTCCCACAGATTGACGAAAAAAATTTGGACTTGGCCAAATCCACAGAGAGGAAGATTCGACCATGGCCCATGAGGCCTACCAACATTCCACTGCCATCGTTGATACAAAATCCAGAGACAAACGCCTGAGCAATTCCTCAGAATCGCTCTTTCTTCATCAACTGAAGAGTTCTTCTCATGGTTTGTAGATGGGGCCTGCCAAACCTACGTCCCCAAACCTAAGCTGAGTTTGTGTTTTCAGACTTCTGTCCTCAAAGTCCTGGGCCACACACCCTCCAGGCTGGGGCCCCTGGAGCCACACATTAGGACTGTGCCTACCCAATCCATGGGAATTCTGCCCATTCCATTGTCCAAAATCATACGAATTAGGAGAACTCTCCAAAGTCCCCGAGGCCATCCCAATACTGTAGGTCTCCTGGGACAAACAAGGGCGGTCTGACACCAGGTGAGCATCTACCTCCACTCATTCCATAGATGGATATCCCCAGAGAAGAAGATTGAACCAGACAGGCCGTAGGCCATAATCGGATCCATTGCTTTCATTTACAGGCATGTCTCCTCAAAAGCCTGAATTCCAATACCATCATAAGGGGTTTCCTGAGGCACCCATCAGAACAAATCTCGTCTCCAAATTGAAACTTGTGCATGGGAGCTATGTCAAAAGCTTAGGAGAATACTTCAGGGTCCTGGTGCCACCTCCCCATTCCAAGGCCCTCATGGACACAAACACATATTAGGCCCCATCCTCAGGAAAGTCCATTTCAACACAGCCACCAAGGTTTCTCCCGCAGAGCCATCCGATCTCAACTCTCTTGTTGCTAGGAGACAATTGGAATGCGAGGCGGGCTTCCCTGGCATCCATCCTCCAAAGTTGCTCTGGCGTCATTCCATATGGGATGTCCTGGAGCTGCCCAACAGGTCTCTATTATCCCGCAGAAGGAATCCTTGAAGGGGGCATCCCACAACCCAAACGTTGGAAAACCTGCATGGCCTTGAGATTCTGCTCTGTTCATGAAGGGGCAGTCTTGCACAGAAACTCCAATCTGATCCAACGTCTGATCCTTGCCGTGACTTCAGATGCATGAGATATTGGTTCAGATCTGCAGGGGGGTACCTGCCATGCCCTCGGCCTGAAGCCCAAGTGTAGCTTGTGTTCTCAGACTTCTGTCCTCACACTCCTGGCCCAGAAGCCCTCAAGTTTGGCAATTCCGGACCCACAATGCAGCACTCTGCCTGCCCTCTAAAAAAATATCTGGCCTAATGAACAGCCCAGGCACCTCAAATGAGGATAAACCTACACGGCACTCGACTGTACCCAAAATATATAGTCTAACCTGAGCACTAATGCACTGTGTGACACAAATGAGCCCGAATCTCCTGACCAACACCCAGGCGGCTGACCGCACAGAGAGCACTTCAGACCCGCCATGGCCTTTGGTCGTCATCTCTTCCCAAGTGCGGTTTTCATGCTTCGGAACCTAGACCTTATTTCCAACCACTGCCCAGGTTTGAAAATGATGCAGAAATCAGAACTCCTTACCCATGGCAAGAGAGCTTGTGATTGGTATGTTGTCCAAAGTCTAGTGCAGTTGAAACCAGTGTGGCCCATGAGGCCCCGCCCATGCTCCCGGGACACATTGGTCACAAACACAAATTGTGACCCTCAGCCTGAGACCAGTCTTCAAGTAAGGTCTCTCAGTGGCTGATGAAGAGACAGCATATTGGGCCTGCATGCCCCTAGGCCCAAATTTTTAACCATATTTGGGTTGTCCCTTCTCACTTCCCTAGGGCTCTGCTTGGAATTCCTCTTTCTTTGGGACACCTAAGGTAACAAACCTGAAAGGGGACCTCCATCCCACAGCTTGACGAAAAACAATTGGGACCGGTCCAAATCCACAGAGAGGAATATTCGTCCATGTCCCATGATGCCTCCCCATATACCACGGACATTGTTGATACAAAATCCAGAGACAAAAGCCTGAGCAAGCGCCTCAGACTCGCTCTTTCTTCATATCCTGAAGAGTTCTTCTCATGGTTTGTAGATTGGTCCTGCCATACCTACGTCCCCAAACCTAAGCTGAGTTTGTGTTTTCAGACGTCTGTCCTCAAAGTCCTGGGCCACACACCCTCCAGGCTGGGGCCCCTGGAGCCACACATTAGGACTGTGCCTAACAATCCATGAGAATTCTGCCCATTCCATTGTCCAAAATCGAACAAATTAGGAGAAACCTCCAAAGTCCCTGAGGCCATCCCAATTGTGTAGGTCGCCCGGAACAAAGATGGGCTGTCTGACACCAGCTGATAATCTACCACCACTCAGACTATACATGGATGTCCCCAGAGGAGAAGATTGAACCACACAGGACCCTAGGCCATAATAGGATCCAATGCCTTGGTTTACAGGCATGTCTCCTCAAAAGCCTGATTCCAATACGAGCATAGGGGGTTTGCTGAGGCACCTAGCAGAACTCATCTCGTCTCCACAAGGAAAACTGTGCATGGGAGCCATCCAAAGCAAAGGAGAGTACTCAGGGTCCCGGGGCCACCGCCCCATTCCAAGGCCCTCATGGACACAAAAACACATTAGGAACCATCCTCAGGAAAGTCCATTTCAACTCAGCCACCCCGGTTGCTCCCACAGAGCCATCAGCTCTAAACTGTATTGTTGCAAGGAGACAATTGGAATGCGAGGCGGGCTTCCCAGGCATCCATCCTCGAACGGTGCTCTGGAGTCATTCCATATGGGATGTCCTGGAGCTGTCCAACAGGTCTCAATTGTCCCGCAGAAGGAACCTTGAAGGGGGCATCCCACAACTCCCAACGTGGGAAAACTTCAGTGGCCTCAGATTCCGCTCCCTTCATGAAGCGGCCGTCATGCACGGAAACTCCGACCTGAGCCAACGTCTGACCTCGCCCTGACTTCAGATGCATGAGTATTGGTTCAGATCTGCAGGGAGTACCTGCCGTGCCCTCGGCCTGAAACCCAAGTCTAGCTTGTCTTCTCAGACTTCCGTCCTCACACTCCTGCCCTCGAAGCCCTCAAGTTTGGCAATAACGGACCCACAATGCAGCACTCTGCCTGCCCTCTACAAAAAAATTATTGCCTCATGAGCTGCCCAGGCACCTTCAATGAGGATAAACCTCCACAGCATTCGACTTCACCCAAATTATATAGTCTAACCTGGGCACTAATGCACTGTCGGACACAACCTGAGCCCGGACCTCCTGACCAACACTCGGAAAGCAGACCGCACACTGAGTACATAAGACCCGCCATGGCCTTAGGTCATCATCTCTTCCCTACCTCCGTTTTCAGGCCTCAGAACCGAGACATTATCTCCAATCACTGCCCAGGGGTGAGTTTGATGCAGAAATCAGAACAGATCCTTACCCATGGTAAGAAACGTTGTGGTTGGCATGTCGTCCAATGTTCAGTGTAGGAGAAACCAGCATTCACCCTGAGGCCCCGCCCATTCTTGAGTGCGACAAGGGCATATACATGCATTGTGACCCTCAGCATAAGTCCTGTCCTCTAGTAAGTCCTCTCTGTGACTGGACCTTTAGATGTGATAATGGGCTTGATATGTACCTAAGCCCCAATTTTTAACTAGATTTCTGATTGTCCAGTCACCCCCCCCCAGGGCTTTACTCTGGAATCCCTCATTCGGTGGGACACCTGAGGTTAAAAAGAAAACAACATAAAAAAAAAAAAACCGGACTTCTTCCATCCCACAGAGTGACCCCAAACGCTTTGGACTGGGCCAAACCACCAGGAAGTACTACTCGTCCATTTCCCATGAAGTCATCCAGAAATTTCACAACCATGAGTGACACGATATCCAGAGACAAAAACTTGAGCAAGAGCCTCACACTCGCCCTTTTCTCAAATCCCGAAAAGTTCTCCTCATGGTCTGTAGAAAAGTCCTGCCATACCTATGACCTGAAACATAAGCCAAGTTTGTGTTTTCAGACAACTGTCCAAACATCCCTTGCCTACACAACCTACAGGCTCAGGCCCCTGGAGCCAAACCTGAGGACTGTACTTGCCCTCTCCAAGGGAATTGTGTGTGCCTATTCCAATGGCCACATCCCTTCTAATAGGATAAACCTCCAAATTCCCTGATCCATGTCATTAGTGGTGGCTTCCCAGGTAAAACAGGGGCAATCTGAGCCCATCTGAACACCTACCTGTACTCAGACCCATAGACAGATGTCCCCAGAGGTAAAAAGGAAAGAACAGGCCCCTAGGCACTAATCATATCCATTGCTTTGGTTTCCAGGCATCTCCCCTCAGAGGCCTGGATTTCAAAACCAGCATATGGCTGTTTCTTGACTCACCCATCAGAAAACATCTCATCTACACATGGGAAACTTGCACGTTGGAGCTGTGTCAAAGCCTCTGTTTAGGAGAACCCTTCTGGGCCCCAGTGCCACCGCTTCATTCCAAGGTCTCCATAGACACAAAAGCACATTAGGACCCATCCATAGGAGAGTCCATTTCAACTCAGCCTCCTCGGTTGCTCCCCCAGATCCAGCAGATCTAACCTGTCTTGTTTCTAGGAGACAATTGGAATGCGAGGTGGGCTACCCAGCCATGCATCCTTAGAACCCTGCTCAGAATCATTGGCCTGGAGCCAAACAACAGGTCTCAATTGTCCTGCAGAAGACACTTTGCAGTTTGGAGCTTCTCACAAATCCCATCGTGGGAAAACCCCCATGGCCTCGTGATGCCGCCCCTTCGTGAAGGGGCCAACAGGGACAGAAACACCAACTTGAGCGATCGTCTGATCCTCGCCCTGAATTCAGATGCACGAGATCTCAATTCAGGTCTGTAGATTGTGCCATTGCTGATACAAAATCCAGAGACAAAAACCTGAGCAAGCGCCTCAGACTCGCACTTTCTTTATATCCTGAAGAGTTCTTCTCATGCTTTGTAGATCGGGCCTGCCATACCTACGTCCCCAAACCTAAGCTGAGTTTGTGTTTTCAGACTTCTGTTTTCAAAGTCCAGGGCCACACACCCTCCAGGCTGGGGCCCCTGGAGCCACACATTAGGACTGTGCCTACCAATCCATGGGAATTCTGCCCATTCCATTGTCCAAAATCGTACAAATTAGGAGAAACCTCCAAAGTCCCTGAGGCCATCCCAATCGTGTAGGTCGCCCGGAACAAACAAGGGCTGTCTGACACCTGCTGATAATCTACCACCACTCAGACTATACATGGATGTCCCCAGAGGAGAAGATTGAACCACACAGGACCCTAGGCCATAATAGGATCCAATGCCTTGGTTTACAGGCAAGTCTCCTCAAAAGCCTGATTCCAATAAGAGCATAGGGGTTTTGCTGAGGCACCAGGCAGAACTCATCTCGTCTCCACAAGGAAACCTGCGCATGGGAGCCATCCAAAGCATAGGAGAGTACTCAGGGTCCCGGGGCCACCGCCCCATTCCAAGGCCCTCATGGACACAAAAACACATTAGGAACCATCCTCAAGAAAGTCCATTTCAACTCAGCCACCCCGGTTGCTCCCGCAGAGCCATCAGATCTAAACTGTCTTGTTGCTAGGAGACAATTGGAATGCGAGGGGGACTTCCCAGGCATCAATCCTCGAACGGTACTCTGGAGTCATTCCATATGGGATGTCCTGGAGCTGTCCAACAGGTCTCAATTGTCCCGCAGAAGGAATCCTTGAAGGGGGCATCCATAAACTCCCAACGTGGGAAAACTTCAGTGGCCTCGAGATTCCGCTCCCTTCATGAGCGGCCGTCATGCACGGAAACTCCGACCTGACCCAAAGTCTGATCCTCGCCCTGACTTCAGATGCATGAGTATTGGTTCAGATCTGCAGGGAGTACCTGCCGTGCCCTCGGCCTGAAACCCAAGTCTAGCTTGTCTTCTCAGACTTCCGTCCTCACACTCCTGTCCCCGAAGCCCTCAAGTTTGGCAATTCCGGACGCACAATGCAGCACTCTGCCTGCCCTCTAGAAAAAATTATTGCCTCATGAGCTGCCCAGGCACCTTCAATGAGGATAAACCTCCACAGCATTCGACTTCACCCAAATTATATAGTCTAACCTGGGCACTAATGCACTGCCGGACACAACCTGAGCCCGGACCTCCTGACCAACACCCGGAAAGCAGACCGCACACTGAGTACATAAGACCCGCCATGGCCTTAGGTCATCATCTCTTCCCTACCTCAGTTTTCAGGCCTCAGAACCGAGACATTATCTCCAATCACTGCCCAGGGGTGAGTGTGATGCAGAAATCAGAACACCTCCTTACCCATGGTAAGAAGCCTTGTGGTTGGCACGTCGTCCAACGTTCAGTGTAGGAGAAACCAGCATTCACCCTGAGGCCCCGCCCATTCATGAGTGCGACAAGGGCATAAACACGCATTGTGACCCTCAGCATGAGTCCTGTCCTCTAGTAAGTCCTCTCAGTGACTGGACCATTAGATGTGATAATGGGCTTGATATGTCCCTAATCCCCAATTTTTAACCAGATTTCTGATTGTCCAGTCACCCCCCCGCCCAGGGCTCTACTCTGGAATCCCTCATTCGGTGGGACACCTGAGGTTAAAAAGAAAACAACCTCAAAAAAAAAAAAAAACGGAATTCTTCCATCCCACAGAGTGACCCCAAATGCTTTGGACTGGTTCAAACCACCAGGAAGTACTACTCGTCCATTTCCCATGAAGTCATCCAGAAATTTCACGACCATGAGTGACACGATATCCAGAGACAACTTGAGCAAGAGCCTCACACTCGCCCTTTTCTCAAATCCCGAAATGTTCTCCTCATGGTCTGTAGATAAGTCCTGCCATACCTATGACCTGAAACATAAGCCAAGTTTGTGTTTTCAGACAACAGTCCAAACAGCCCTGGCCTACACAACCTACAGGCTCAGGCCCCTGGAGCCAAACCTGAGGACTGTACTTGCCCTAACCAAGGGAATTGTGTGTGCCTATTCCAATGGCCACAACCCTTCTAATAGGATAAACCTCCAAATTCCCTGATCCATGTCATTAGTGGTGGCTTCCCAGGTAAAACAGGGGCAATCTGAGCCCATCTGAGCACCTACCTGTACTCAGACCCATAGACAGATGTCCCCAGAGGTAAAAAGGAAAGAACAGGCCCCTAGGCACTAATCATATCCATTGCTTTGGTTTCCAGGCATCTCTCCTCAGAGGCCTGGATTTCAATACCAGCATATGGCTGTTTCTTGACTCACCCATCAGAGAACATCTCATCTACACATGGGAAACTTGCACGTTGGAGCTGTGTCAAAGCCTCTGTTTAGGAGAACCCTTCTGGGCCCCAGTGCCACCGCTTCATTCCAAGGTCTCCATAGACACAAAAGCACATTAGGACCCATCCATAGGAGAGTCCATTTCAACTCAGCCTCCTCGGTTGCTCCCCCAGATCCAGCAGATCTAACCTGTCTTGTTTCTAGGAGACCATTGGAATGCGAGGTGGGCTACCCAGCCATGCATCCTTAGAACCCTGCTCAGAATCATTGGCGTGGAGCCAAACAACAGGTGTCAATTGTCCTGCAGAAGACACTTTGCAGTTTGGAGCTTCTCACAAATCCCATCGTGGGAAAACTCCCATGGCCTCGTTATACCGCCCCTTCGTGAAGGGGCCATCAGGGACAGAAACACCAACTTGAGCGATCGTCTGATCCTCGCCCTGACTTCAGATGCACGAGATCTCGATTCAGGTCTGTAGATTGTGCCATCGCTGATACAAAATCCAGAGACAAAAACCTGAGCAAGCGCCTCAGACTCGCACTTTCTTCATATCCTGAAGAGTTCTTCTCATGGTTTGTAGATCGGATCTGCCAT
Organism: Mustela nivalis; assembly: GCF_964662115.1. Taxonomy (NCBI): domain Eukaryota; kingdom Metazoa; phylum Chordata; class Mammalia; order Carnivora; family Mustelidae; genus Mustela; species Mustela nivalis. The sequence goes on along the minus strand of NW_028134131.1, from coordinate 40,572 downwards.
ACCAACGTCCCCAAACCTAAGCTGAGTTTGTGTTTTCAGACTTCTGTTTTCAAAGTCCAGGGCCACACACCCTCCAGGCTGGGGCCCCTGGAGCCACACATTAGGACTGTGCCTACCAATCCATGGGAATTCTGCCCATTTCATTGTCCAAAATCGTACAAATTAGGAGAAACCTCCAAAGTCCCTGAGGCCATCCCAATCGTGTAGGTCGCCCGGAACAAACAAGGGCTGTCTGACACCAGCTGATAATCTACCTCCACTCATACCATAAATGGATGTCCCCAGAGGAGAAGATTGAACCAGACAGGACCCTAGGCCATAATAGGATCCATTGCCTTGGTTTACAGGCATGTCTCCTCAAAAGCCTGATTCCAATACGAGCATAGGGGTTTTGCTGAGGCACCCAGCAGAACTCATCTCGTCTCCACAAGGAAACCTGTGCATGGGAGCCATGTCCAAAGCATAGGAGAGTACTTCAGGGTCCCGGGGCCACCGCCCCATTCCAAGGCCCTCATGGACACAAAAACACATTAGGACCCATCCTCAGGGGAGTCCATTTCAACTCAGCCACCCCGGTCGCTCCCGCAGAGCCATGAGATCTAAACTGTCTTGTTGCTAGGAGACAATTGGAATGCGAGGCGGGCTTCCCAAGCATCCATCATCGAACGGTGCTCTGGAGTCATTCCATATGGGATGTCCTGGAGCTGTCCAACAGGTCTCAATTGTCCCGCAGAAGGAATCCTTGAAGGGGGCATCCCACAACTCCCAACGTGGGAAAACTTCAGTGGCCTCGAGATTCCGCTCCCTTCATGAAGCGGCCGTCATGCACGGAAACTCCGACCTGAGCCAACGTCTGATCCTCGCCCTGACTTCAGATGCATGAGTATTGGTTCAGATCTGCAGGGAGTACCTGCCGTGCCCTCGGCCTGAAATCCAGTCTAGCTTGTCTTCTCAGACTTCCGTCCTCACACTCCTCACACGTCCTTCACTCCTCACACTCCCCGAAGCCCTCAAGTTTGGCAATTCCGGACCCAAAATGCAGCACTCTGCCTGCCCTCTAGAAAAAAATTATTGCCTCATGAGCTGCCCAGGCACCTTCAATGAGGATAAACCTCCACAGCACTCGACTTCACCCAAATTATATAGTCTAACCTGGGCACTAATGCACTGTCGGACACAACCTGAGCCCGGACCTCCTGACCAACACCCGGAAAGCAGACCGCACACTGAGCACATAAGACCCGCCATGGCCTTAGGTCATCATCTCTTCCCTACCTCAGTTTTCAGGCCTCAGAACCGAGACATTATCTCCAATCACTGCCCAGGGGTGAGTGTGATGCAGAAATCAGAACACCTCCTTACCCATGGTAAGAAACCTTGTGGTTGGCACGTCGTCCAACGTTCAGTGTAGGAGAAACCAGCATTCACCCTGAAGCCCCGCCCATTCTTGAGTGCGACAAGGGCATAAACACGCATTGTGACTCTCAGCATGAGTCCTGTCCTCTAGTAAGTCCTCTCAGTGACTGGACCATTAGATGTGATAATGGGCTTGATATGTCCCTAAGCCCCAATTTTTAACCAGATTTCTGATTGTCCAGTCACCCCCCCCCAGGGCTCTACGCTGGAATCCCTCATTCGGTGGGACACCTGAGGTTAAAAAGAAAACAACATCAAAAAAAAAAAAAAACCGGACTTTTTCCATCCCACAGTTGACCCCAAACGCTTTGGACTGGGCCAAACCACCAGGGAGTAAGACTCGTCCATTTCCCATGAAGTCATCCAGAAATTTCACGACCATGAGTGACACGATATCCAGAGACAAAAACTTGAGCAAGAGCCTCACACTCGCCCTTTTCTCAAATCCCGAAAAGTTCTCCTCATGGTCTGTAGATAAGTCCTGCCATACCTATGACCTGAAACATAAGCCATGTTTGTGTTTTCAGACAACTGTCCAAACAGCCCTGGCCTACACAACCTACAGGCTCAGGCCCCTGGAGCCAAACCTGAGGACTGTACTTGCCCTCTCCAAGGGAATTCTGTGTGCCCATTCCAATGGCCACAACCCTTCTAATAGGATAAACCTCCAAAGTCCCTGATCCATCTCATTAGTGGTGGCTTCCCAGGTAAAACAGGGGCAATCTGAGCCCATCTGAGCACCTACCTGTACTCAGACCCATAGACAGATGTCCCCAGAGGTAAAAAGGAAAGAACAGGCCCCTAGGCACTAATCATATCCATTGCTTTGGTTTCCAGGCATCTCTCCTCAGAGGCCTGGATTTCAAAACCAGCATATGGCTGTTTCTTGACTCACCCATCAGAGAACATCTCATCTACACATGGGAAACTTGCACGTTGGAGCTGTGTCAAAGCCTCTGTTTAGGAGAACCCTTCTGGGCCCCAGTGCCACCGCTTCATTCCAAGGTCTCCATAGACACAAAAGCACATTAGGACCCATCCGTAGGAGAGTCCATTTCAACTCAGCCTCCTCGGTTGATCCCCCAGATCCAGCAGATCTAACCTGTCTTGTTTCTAGGAGACAATTGGAATGCGAGGTGGGCTACCCAGCCATGCATCCTTAGAACCCTGCTCAGAATTATTGGCCTGGAGCCAAACAACAGGTCTCCATTGTCCTGCAGAAGACACTTTGCAGTTTGGAGCTTCTCACAAATCCCATCGTGGGAAAACTCCCATGGCCTCGTGATGCCGCCCCTTCGTGAAGGGGCCATCAGGGACAGAAACACCAACTTGAGCGATCGTCTGATCCTCGCCCTGACTTCAGATGCACGAGATCTCGATTCAGGTCTGTAGATTGTGCCATCGCTGATACAAAAATCCAGAGACAAAAACCTGAGCAAGCGCCTCAGACTCGCACTTTCTTCATATCCTGAAGAGTTCTTCTCATGGTTTGTAGATCGGATCTGCCATACCAACGTCCCCAAACCTAAGCAGAGTTTGTGTTTTCAGACTTCTGTTTTCAAAGTCCAGGGCCACACACCCTCCAGGCTGGGGCCCCTGGAGCCACACATTAGGACTGTGCCTACCAATCCATGGGAATTCTGCCCATTCCATTGTCCAAAATCGTACAAATTAGGAGAAACCTCCAAAGTCCCTGAGGCCATCCCAATCGTGTAGGTCGCCCGGAACAAACAAGGGCTGTCTGACACCAGCTGATAATCTACCTCCACTCATACCATAAATGGATGTCCCCAGAGGAGAAGATTGAACCAGACAGGACCCTAGGCCATAATAGGATCCATTGCCTTGGTTTACAGGCATGTCTCCTCAAAAGCCTGATTCCAATACGAGCATAGGGGTTTTGCTGAGGCACCCAGCAGAACTCATCTCGTCTCCACAAGGAAACCTGTGCATGGGAGCCATGTCCAAAGCATAGGAGAGTACTTCAGGGTCCCGGTGCCACCGCCCCATTCCAAGGCCCTCATGGACACAAAAACACATTAGGACCCATCCTCAGGGGAGTCCATTTCAACTCAGCCACCCCGGTCGCTCCCGCAGAGCCATCAGATCTAAACTGTCTTGTTGCTAGGAGACAATTGGAATGCGAGGCGGGCTTCCCAAGCATCCATCATCGAACGGTGCTCTGGAGTCATTCCATATGGGATGTCCTGGAGCTGTCCAACAGGTCTCAATTGTCCCGCAGAAGGAATCCTTGAAGGGGGCATCCCACAACTCCCAACGTGGGAAAACTTCAGTGGCCTCGAGATTCCGCTCCCTTCATGAAGCGGCCGTCATGCACGGAAACTCCGACCTGAGCCAACGTCTGATCCTCGCCCTGACTTCAGATGCATGAGTATTGGTTCAGATCTGCAGGGAGTACCTGCCGTGCCCTCGGCCTGAAATCCAGTCTAGCTTGTCTTCTCAGACTTCCGTCCTCACACTCCTCACACGTCCTTCACTCCTCACACTCCCCAAAGCCCTCAAGTTTGGCAATTCCGGACACAAAATGCAGCACTCTGCCTGCCCTCTAGAAAAAAATTATTGCCTCATGAGCTGCCCAGGCACCTTCAATGAGGATAAACCTCCACAGCACTCGACTTCACCCAAATTATATAGTCTAACCTGGGCACTAATGCACTGTCGGACACAACCTGAGCCCGGACCTCCTGACCAACACCCGGAAAGCAGACCGCACACTGAGCACATTAGACCCGCCATGGCCTTAGGTCATCATCTCTTTCCTACCTCAGTTTTCAGGCCTCAGAACCGAGACATTATCTCCAATCACTGCCCAGGGGTGAGTGTGATGCAGAAATCAGAACACCTCCTTACCCATGGTAAGAAACCTTGTGGTTGGCACGTCGTCCAACGTTCAGTGTAGGAGAAACCAGCATTCACCCTGAGGCCCCGCCCATTCTTGAGTGCGACAAGGGCATAAACACGCATTGTGACCCTCAGCATGAGTCCTGTCCTCTAGTAAGTCCTCTCAGTGACTGGACCATTAGATGTGATAATGGGCTTGATATGTCCCTAAGCCCCAATTTTTAACCAGATTTCTGATTGTCCAGTCACCCCCCCCCCCAGGGCTCTACGCTGGAATCCCTCATTCGGTGGGACACCTGAGGTTAAAAAGAAAACAACATCAAAAAAAAAACAAAAAACAAAAAACCGGACTTCTTCCATCCCACAGTTGACCCCAAACGCTTTGGACTGGGCCAAACCCCCAGGGAGTAAGACTCGTCCATTTCCCATGAAGTCATCCAGAAATTTCACGACCATGAGTGACACGATATCCAGAGACAAAATCTTGAGCAAGAGCCTCACACTCGCCCTTTTCTCAAATCCCGAAATGTTCTCCTCATGGTCTGTAGATCAGTCCTGCCATACCTATGAACTAAAACATAAGCCGAGTTTGTGTTTTCAGACAACTGTCCAAACAGCCCTGGCCTACACAACCTACAGGCTCAGGCCACTGGAGCCAAACCTGAGGACTGTACTTGCCCTCTCCAAGGGAATTCTGTGTGCCCATTCCAATGGCCACAACCCTTCTAATAGGATAAACCTCCAAAGTCCCTGATCCATGTCATTAGTGGTGGCTTCCCAGGTAAAACAGGGGCAATCTGAGCCCATCTGAGCACCTACCTGTACTCAGACCCATAGACAGATGTCCCCAGAGGTAAAAAGGAAAGAACAGGCCCCTAGGCACTAATCATATCCATTGCTTTGGTTTCCAGGCATCTCTCCTCAGAGGCCTGGATTTCAAAACCAGCATATGGCTGTTTCTTGACTCACCCATCAGAGAACATCTCATCTACACATGGGAAACTTGCACGTTGGAGCTGTGTCAAAGCCTCTGTTTAGGAGAACCCTTCTGGGCCCCAGTGCCACCGCTTCATTCCAAGGTCTCCATAGACACAAAAGCACATTAGGACCCATCCATAGGAGAGTCCATTTCAACTCAGCCTCCTCGGTTGATCCCCCAGATCCAGCAGATCTAACCTGTCTTGTTTCTAGGAGACAATTGGAATGCGAGGTGGGCTACCCAGCCATGCATCCTTAGAACCCTGCTCAGAATTATTGGCCTGGAGCCAAACAACAGGTCTCCATTGTCCTGCAGAAGACACTTTGCAGTTTGGAGCTTCTCACAAATCCCATCGTGGGAAAACTCCCATGGCCTCGTGATGCCGCCCCTTCGTGAAGGGGCCATCAGGGACAGAAACACCAACTTGAGCGATCGTCTGATCCTCGCCCTGACTTCAGATGCACGAGATCTCGATTCAGGTCTGTAGATTGTGCCATCGCTGATACAAAAATCCAGAGACAAAAACCTGAGCAAGCGCCTCAGACTCGCACTTTCTTCATATCCTGAAGAGTTCTTCTCATGGTTTGTAGATCGGATCTGCCATACCAACGTCCCCAAACCTAAGCAGAGTTTGTGTTTTCAGACTTCTGTTTTCAAAGTCCAGGGCCACACACCCTCCAGGCTGGGGCCCCTGGAGCCACACATTAGGACTGTGCCTACCAATCCATGGGAATTCTGCCCATTCCATTGTCCAAAATCGTACAAATTAGGAGAAACCTCCAAAGTCCCTGAGGCCATCCCAATCGTGTAGGTCGCCCGGAACAAACAAGGGCTGTCTGACACCAGCTGATAATCTACCTCCACTCATACCATAAATGGATGTCCCCAGAGGAGAAGATTGAACCAGACAGGACCCTAGGCCATAATAGGATCCATTGCCTTGGTTTACAGGCATGTCTCCTCAAAAGCCTGATTCCAATACGAGCATAGGGGTTTTGCTGAGGCACCCAGCAGAACTCATCTCGTCTCCACAAGGAAACCTGTGCATGGGAGCCATGTCCAAAGCATAGGAGAGTACTTCAGGGTCCCGGTGCCACCGCCCCATTCCAAGGCCCTCATGGACACAAAAACACATTAGGACCCATCCTCAGGGGAGTCCATTTCAACTCAGCCACCCCGGTCGCTCCCGCAGAGCCATGAGATCTAAACTGTCTTGTTGCTAGGAGACAATTGGAATGCGAGGCGGGCTTCCCAAGCATCCATCATCGAACGGTGCTCTGGAGTCATTCCATATGGGATGTCCTGGAGCTGTCCAACAGGTCTCAATTGTCCCGCAGAAGGAATCCTTGAAGGGGGCATCCCACAACTCCCAACGTGGGAAAACTTCAGTGGCCTCGAGATTCCGCTCCCTTCATGAAGCGGCCGTCATGCACGGAAACTCCGACCTGAGCCAACGTCTGATCCTCGCCCTGACTTCAGATGCATGAGTATTGGTTCAGATCTGCAGGGAGTATCTGCCGTGCCCTCGGCCTGAAATCCAGTCTAGCTTGTCTTCTCAGACTTCCGTCCTCACACTCCTCACACGTCCTTCACTCCTCACACTCCCCGAAGCCCTCAAGTTTGGCAATTCCGGACCCAAAATGCAGCACTCTGCCTGCCCTCTAGAAAAAAATTATTGCCTCATGAGCTGCCCAGGCACCTTCAATGAGGATAAACCTCCACAGCACTCGACTTCACCCAAATTATATAGTCTAACCTGGGCACTAATGCACTGTCGGACACAACCTGAGCCCGGACCTCCTGACCAACACCCGGAAAGCAGACCGCACACTGAGCACATAAGACCCGCCATGGCCTTAGGTCATCATCTCTTCCCTACCTCAGTTTTCAGGCCTCAGAACCGAGACATTATCTCCAATCACTGCCCAGGGGTGAGTGTGATGCAGAAATCAGAACACCTCCTTACCCATGGTCAGAAACCTTGTGGTTGGCACGTCGTCCAACGTTCAGTGTAGGAGAAACCAGCATTCACCCTGAGGCCCCGCCCATTCTTGAGTGCGACAAGGGCATAAACACGCATTGTGACCCTCAGCATGAGTCCTGTCCTCTAGTAAGTCCTCTCAGTGACTGGACCATTAGATGTGATAATGGGCTTGATATGTCCCTAAGCCCCAATTTTTAACCAGATTTCTGATTGTCCAGTCACCCCCCCCCCAGGGCTCTACGCTGGAATCCCTCATTCGGTGGGACACCTGAGGTTAAAAAGAAAACAACATCAAAAAAAAAAAAAAAAGAAAACCGGACTTCTTCCATCCCACAGTTGACCCCAAACGCTTTGGACTGGGCCAAACCACCAGGGAGTAAGACTCGTCCATTTCCCATGAAGTCATCCAGAAATTTCACGACCATGAGTGACACGATATCCAGAGACAAAATCTTGAGCAAGAGCCTCACACTCGCCCTTTTCTCAAATCCCGAAAAGTTCTCCTCATGGTCTGTAGATCAGTCCTGCCATACCTATGAACTAAAACATAAGCCGAGTTTGTGTTTTCAGACAACTGTACAAACAGCCCTGGCCTACACAACCTACAGGCTCAGGCCCCTGGAGCCAAACCTGAGGACTGTACTTGCCCTCTCCAAGGGAATTCTGTGTGCCCATTCCAATGGCCACAACCCTTCTAATAGGATAAACCTCCAAAGTCCCTGATCCATGTCATTAGTGGTGGCTTCCCAGGTAAAACAGGGGCAATCTGAGCCCATCTGAGCACCTACCTGTACTCAGACCCATAGACAGATGTCCCCAGAGGTAAAAAGGAAAGAACAGGCCCCTAGGCACTAATCATATCCATTGCTTTGGTTTCCAGGCATCTCTCCTCAGAGGCCTGGATTTCAAAACCAGCATATGGCTGTTTCTTGACTCACCCATCAGAGAACATCTCATCTACACATGGGAAACTTGCACGTTGGAGCTGTGTCAAAGCCTCTGTTTAGGAGAACCCTTCTGGGCCCCAGTGCCACCGCTTCATTCCAAGGTCTCCATAGACACAAAAGCACATTAGGACCCATCCATAGGAGAGTCCATTTCAACTCAGCCTCCTCGGTTGATCCCCCAGATCCAGCAGATCTAACCTGTCTTGTTTCTAGGAGACAATTGGAATGCGAGGTGGGCTACCCAGCCATGCATCCTTAGAACCCTGCTCAGAATTATTGGCCTGGAGCCAAACAACAGGTCTCCATTGTCCTGCAGAAGACACTTTGCAGTTTGGAGCTTCTCACAAATCCCATCGTGGGAAAACTCCCATGGCCTCGTGATGCCGCCCCTTCGTGAAGGGGCCATCAGGGACAGAAACACCAACTTGAGCGATCGTCTGATCCTCGCCCTGACTTCAGATGCACGAGATCTCGATTCAGGTCTGTAGATTGTGCCATCGCTGATACAAAAATCCAGAGACAAAAACCTGAGCAAGCGCCTCAGACTCGCACTTTCTTCATATCCTGAAGAGTTCTTCTCATGGTTTGTAGATCGGATCTGCCATACCAACGTCCCCAAACCTAAGCAGAGTTTGTGTTTTCAGACTTCTGTTTTCAAAGTCCAGGGCCACACACCCTCCAGGCTGGGGCCCCTGGAGCCACACATTAGGACTGTGCCTACCAATCCATGGGAATTCTGCCCATTCCATTGTCCAAAATCGTACAAATTAGGAGAAACCTCCAAAGTCCCTGAGGCCATCCCAATCGTGTAGGTCGCCCGGAACAAACAAGGGCTGTCTGACACCAGCTGATAATCTACCTCCACTCATACCATAAATGGATGTCCCCAGAGGAGAAGATTGAACCAGACAGGACCCTAGGCCATAATAGGATCCATTGCCTTGGTTTACAGGCATGTCTCCTCAAAAGCCTGATTCCAATACGAGCATAGGGGTTTTGCTGAGGCACCCAGCAGAACTCATCTCGTCTCCACAAGGAAACCTGTGCATGGGAGCCATGTCCAAAGCATAGGAGAGTACTTCAGGGTCCCGGTGCCACCGCCCCATTCCAAGGCCCTCATGGACACAAAAACACATTAGGACCCATCCTCAGGGGAGTCCATTTCAACTCAGCCACCCCGGTCGCTCCCGCAGAGCCATCAGATCTAAACTGTCTTGTTGCTAGGAGACAATTGGAATGCGAGGCGGGCTTCCCAAGCATCCATCATCGAACGGTGCTCTGGAGTCATTCCATATGGGATGTCCTGGAGCTGTCCAACAGGTCTCAATTGTCCCGCAGAAGGAATCCTTGAAGGGGGCATCCCACAACTCCCAACGTGGGAAAACTTCAGTGGCCTCGAGATTCCGCTCCCTTCATGAAGCGGCCGTCATGCACGGAAACTCCGACCTGAGCCAACGTCTGATCCTCGCCCTGACTTCAGATGCATGAGTATTGGTTCAGATCTGCAGGGAGTACCTGCCGTGCCCTCGGCCTGAAATCCAGTCTAGCTTGTCTTCTCAGACTTCCGTCCTCACACTCCTCACACGTCCTTCACTCCTCACACTCCCCGAAGCCCTCAAGTTTGGCAATTCCGGACCCAAAATGCAGCACTCTGCCTGCCCTCTAGAAAAAAATTATTGCCTCATGAGCTGCCCAGGCACCTTCAATGAGGATAAACCTCCACAGCACTCGACTTCACCCAAATTATATAGTCTAACCTGGGCACTAATGCACTGTCGGACACAACCTGAGCCCGGACCTCCTGACCAACACCCGGAAAGCAGACCGCACACTGAGCACATAAGACCCGCCATGGCCTTAGGTCAAGATCTCTTCCCTACCTCAGTTTTCAGGCCTCAGAACCGAGACATTATCTCCAATCACTGCCCAGGGGTGAGTGTGATGCAGAAATCAGAACACCTCCTTACCCATGGTAAGAAACCTTGTGGTTGGCACGTCGTCCAACGTTCAGTGTAGGAGAAACCAGCATTCACCCTGAGGCCCCGCCCATTCTTGAGTGCGACAAGGGCATAAACACGCATTGTGACCCTCAGCATGAGTCCTGTCCTCTAGTAAGTCCTCTCAGTGACTGGACCATTAGATGTGATAATGGGCTTGATATGTCCCTAAGCCCCAATTTTTAACCAGATTTCTGATTGTCCAGTCACCCCCCCCCAGGGCTCTACGCTGGAATCCCTCATTCGGTGGGACACCTGAGGTTAAAAAGAAAACAACATCAAAAAAAAAAAAAAACAAAAAACCGGACTTCTTCCATCCCACAGTTGACCCCAAACGCTTTGGACTGGGCCAAACCACCAGGGAGTAAGACTCGTCCATTTCCCATGAAGTCATCCAGAAATTTCACGACCATGAGTGACACGATATCCAGAGACAAAATCTTGAGCAAGAGCCTCACACTCGCCCTTTTCTCAAATCCCGAAAAGTTCTCCTCATGGTCTGTAGATAAGTCCTGCCATACCTATGACCTGAAACATAAGCCATGTTTGTGTTTTCAGACAACTGTCCAAACAGCCCTGGCCTACACAACCTACAGGCTCAGGCCCCTGGAGCCAAACCTGAGGACTGTACTTGCCCTCTCCAAGGGAATTCTGTGTGCCCATTCCAATGGCCACAACCCTTCTAATAGGATAAACCTCCAAAGTCCCTGATCCATGTCATTAGTGGTGGCTTCCCAGGTAAAACAGGGGCAATCTGAGCCCATCTGAGCACCTACCTGTACTCAGACCCATAGACAGATGTCCCCAGAGGTAAAAAGGAAAGAACAGGCCCCTAGGCACTAATCATATCCATTGCTTTGGTTTCCAGGCATCTCTCCTCAGAGGCCTGGATTTCAAAACCAGCATATGGCTGTTTCTTGACTCACCCATCAGAGAACATCTCATCTACACATGGGAAACTTGCACGTTGGAGCTGTGTCAAAGCCTCTGTTTAGGAGAACCCTTCTGGGCCCCAGTGCCACCGCTTCATTCCAAGGTCTCCATAGACACAAAAGCACATTAGGACCCATCCATAGGAGAGTCCATTTCAACTCAGCCTCCTCGGTTGATCCCCCAGATCCAGCAGATCTAACCTGTCTTGTTTCTAGGAGACAATTGGAATGCGAGGTGGGCTACCCAGCCATGCATCCTTAGAACCCTGCTCAGAATTATTGGCCTGGAGCCAAACAACAGGTCTCCATTGTCCTGCAGAAGACACTTTGCAGTTTGGAGCTTCTCACAAATCCCATCGTGGGAAAACTCCCATGGCCTCGTGATGCCGCCCCTTCGTGAAGGGGCCATCAGGGACAGAAACACCAACTTGAGCGATCGTCTGATCCTCGCCCTGACTTCAGATGCACGAGGTCTCGATTCAGGTCTGTAGATTGTGCCATCGCTGATACAAAAATCCAGAGACAAAAACCTGAGCAAGCGCCTCAGACTCGCACTTTCTTCATATCCTGAAGAGTTCTTCTCATGGTTTGTAGATCGGATCTGCCATACCAACGTCCCCAAACCTAAGCTGAGTTTGTGTTTTCAGACTTCTGTTTTCAAAGTCCAGGGCCACACACCCTCCAGGCTGGGGCCCCTGGAGCCACACATTAGGACTGTGCCTACCAATCCATGGGAATTCTGCCCATTCCATTGTCCAAAATCGTACAAATTAGGAGAAACCTCCAAAGTCCCTGAGGCCATCCCAATCGTGTAGGTCGCCCGGAACAAACAAGGGCTGTCTGACACCAGCTGATAATCTACCTCCACTCATACCATAAATGGATGTCCCCAGAGGAGAAGATTGAACCAGACAGGACCCTAGGCCATAATAGGATCCATTGCCTTGGTTTACAGGCATGTCTCCTCAAAAGCCTGATTCCAATACGAGCATAGGGGTTTTGCTGAGGCACCCAGCAGAACTCATCTCGTCTCCACAAGGAAACCTGTGCATGGGAGCCATGTCCAAAGCATAGGAGAGTACTTCAGGGTCCCGGTGCCACCGCCCCATTCCAAGGCCCTCATGGACACAAAAACACATTAGGACCCATCCTCAGGGGAGTCCATTTCAACTCAGCCACCCCGGTCGCTCCCGCAGAGCCATCAGATCTAAACTGTCTTGTTGCTAGGAGACAATTGGAATGCGAGGCGGGCTTCCCAAGCATCCATCATCGAACGGTGCTCTGGAGTCATTCCATATGGGATGTCCTGGAGCTGTCCAACAGGTCTCAATTGTCCCGCAGAAGGAATCCTTGAAGGGGGCATCCCACAACTCCCAACGTGGGAAAACTTCAGTGGCCTCGAGATTCCGCTCCCTTCATGAAGCGGCCGTCATGCACGGAAACTCCGACCTGAGCCAACGTCTGATCCTCGCCCTGACTTCAGATGCATGAGTATTGGTTCAGATCTGCAGGGAGTACCTGCCGTGCCCTCGGCCTGAAATCCAGTCTAGCTTGTCTTCTCAGACTTCCGTCCTCACACTCCTCACACGTCCTTCACTCCTCACACTCCCCGAAGCCCTCAAGTTTGGCAATTCCGGACCCAAAATGCAGCACTCTGCCTGCCCTCTAGAAAAAAATTATTGCCTCATGAGCTGCCCAGGCACCTTCAATGAGGATAAACCTCCACAGCACTCGACTTCACCCAAATTATATAGTCTAACCTGGGCACTAATGCACTGTCGGACACAACCTGAGCCCGGACCTCCTGACCAACACCCGGAAAGCAGACCGCACACTGAGCACATAAGACCCGCCATGGCCTTAGGTCATCATCTCTTCCCTACCTCAGTTTTCAGGCCTCAGAACCGAGACATTATCTCCAATCACTGCCCAGGGGTGAGTGTGATGCAGAAATCAGAACACCTCCTTACCCATGGTAAGAAACCTTGTGGTTGGCACGTCGTCCAACGTTCAGTGTAGGAGAAACCAGCATTCACCCTGAGGCCCCGCCCATTCTTGAGTGCGACAAGGGCATAAACACGCATTGTGACCCTCAGCATGAGTCCTGTCCTCTAGTAAGTCCTCTCAGTGACTGGACCATTAGATGTGATAATGGGCTTGATATGTCCCTAAGCCCCAATTTTTAACCAGATTTCTGATTGTCCAGTCACCCCCACCCCAGGGCTCTACTCTGGAATCCCTCATTCGGTGGGACACCTGAGGTTAAAAAGAAAACAACATCAAAAAAAAAAAAAAAACCGGACTTCTTCCATCCCACAATGTGACCCCAAACGCTTTGGACTGGGCCAAACCACCAGGGAGTAAGACTCGTCCATTTCCCATGAAGTCATCCAGAAATTTCACGACCATGAGTGACACGATATCCAGAGACAAAAACTTGAGCAAGAGCCTCACACTCGCCCTTTTGTCAAATCCCGAAAAGTTTTCCTCATGGTCTGTAGATAAGTCCTGCCATCCCTATGACCTGAAACATAAGCCAAGTTTGTGTTTTCAGACAACTGTCCAAACAGTCCTGGCCTACTCAACCTACAGGCTCAGGCCCCTGGAGCCAAACCTGAGGACTGTACTTGCCCTCTCCAAGGGAATTGTGTGTGCCCATTCCAATGGCTACATCCCTTCTAATAGGATAAACCTCCAAAGTCCCTGATCCATCTCATTATTGGTGGCTTCCCAGGTAAAACAGGGGCAATCTGAGCCCATCTGAGCACCTACCTGTACTCAGACCCATAGACAGATGTCCCCAGAGGTAAAAAGGAAAGAACAGGCCCCTAGGCACTAATCATATCCATTGCTTTTGTCTCCAGGCATCTCTCCTCAGAGGCCTGGATTTCAAAACCATCATATGGCTGTTTCTTGACTCACCCGTCAGAAAATATCTCATCTACACATGGGAAACTTGCACGTTGGAGCTTTTTTAAAGGCTCTGTTTAGGAGAACCCTTCAGAGCCCCAGAGCCACCACTTCATTCCAAGGTCTCCAAAGACACAAAAGCACAATAGGACCCATCTACAGGAGAGTCCATTTCAACTCAGCTTCCTCGGTTTCTCCCCTAGATCCAGCAGAACTAACCTGTCTAGTTGCTAGGAGACAATTGGAATGCGAGGTGGGCTACCCAGCCATCCATCCTTAGAACCCTGCTCAGAATCATTAGTCTGGAGCCAACAACAGGTCTCAATTGTCCTGCAGAAGACACTTTGCAGTTTGGAGCTTCTCACAATTCCGATTGTGGGAAAACCGCCATGGCCTCGTGATCCCCCCCTTCATGAGGGGGCTATCAGGGTCAGAAACTCCAACCTGAGCGATCGTCTGATCCTCGCCATGACTTCAGATGCACGAGATCTCTATTCAGTTCTGTAGATTGTGCCTGCCATGTCCTCACCCAGAAACCTAAGCCTAGCTTGTGTTCTCAGAATTCTTTCCTCAGACTACTGACCCAGAAGCCCTCCAATTTGGCAATCCAGAACTACAAAGCAGCACTCTGCCTGCCCTCCAGAAGAAACACATTGCCCTCTGGGGCTACCAAGTACCCCCAAGTGAGGATCAACCTGCACCTACCTTGGCTGTACCCCAAATACTTAGGCTGACCAGGGCACTAATGCCCTTTCTGACACAGCCTGAGCCTAGAACTCCTGGCCCCACCAAGACAGCTGGCCGCACACTGAGCACATCGAGCCGCCATGGCCTTAGAACGTCATCTCTTTCCACCTCGGTTTTCAGGCTTCAGAACCTAGACCTTATCTCTTTTCACTGCCTAGGTCTGAACGTAATGCAGAAATCAGAAATCCTTCCCCAGGGCAAGAAACCTTGTGGTTGGCATGTTGTGCAACGTTCAGTGTAGTTGAAACCAGTGTGGCCCATGAGGCCCCGCGCATGCTTGCTTTCCAAGCCCCCATACACCCAGTCCTCACCAGTGTTTGAGTTTTCCGGTCACCTCGCCCGTACCTGGGGCTCTCCTCTGGAATCCCTTTCTTGAGGAGACACATGAGCCAGAAAACACAACTCCACCCTTCCCACAAAATGACCCCAAACTCTTGGGAGCTGGGACAAATACCCAGAGAGGGATACTCGTCCATATTCCCTGAGGCAACCCCTCCTATCCACGGCTATCCTGGACACAACATCCAGAGACAAAAGCCTGAAGGAAGGCCTCCCACTCGCCCTTGTTTCAGAGGCCCAGGAGCTCCCTCTCGGGCTGTACATCCGGCCTGCCATACGCTAGGCGCCACGCATAAGCTGAGTTTGTGTTTTCAGACTTCTGTGCCCACAGCCTGGACCCACACAACCTCCAGGCTAGGGCCTCTGGAGCCACAGCGAAAGATTGTGCCTGCCCTCTCCAAGGAAATTGTGCCCAATCCATTGACCACAACCCTACAGGTTAGGGAAAAGCTCCAAGGCCCCTGAGGCCATCAATAGTGTAGGCCACCCTGGACTAAGAGGGGCTCTCTGACACCAGCGGAGCATCTATATCCACTTAGACTCTCAGACAGTGTCCCCAGAGACAGAAGGTTGAAATGGACAGGCCTCCAGGCCCCCGCTTCATGAAGGTGCCATCATAGACACATACGTCAGCCTCAGCCAACATCTGATCCTCAGCCTGACTTCAGATGCAGGAGATTTTGATTCAGCCTCTGCAGAGTGGGCCTGCTCTGCCCTTGGCTCCAATCCTCACCCTAGCTTGTGTTTTCAGACTTAAGTCCTCACACTCCTGGCCCACAAACCCTCCCTACTGGGAATTCTGGGGCCACAATGAAGCACTCTGCCTGCCACCCAGGAGAAAAACATTGTCTATGGTGCTGCCCAGAAACCCCAAATGAGGATCAAACTGTTTGGCCCTCGGCAACACCCCAATTGCATAGGCTACCTTAAACACTAATGCTCTTTCGAAAATAGCCTGAGCCCAGACCTTCCAACAGACACCGAAACAGCTGGCTGCACACCCAGCACATTGGACGCGCCACTGCCTTAGTCCACCATCCATTCCCAACCTGGGTTTTCAGTCTTCGGATCCTAGACTTATCTCCAATCCCTGCACAGGGGGAAAACTGATGCACAAGTCAGAACCCCTCCTTCCCCATGGCAAGAAACCTTGCTGCTGGCAGTGAGTCCAACCTTCAGTGTAGAAGAAAACGGCATGGCCCATGAGGCCACGACCATGCGTGAGCGCCGCCTTGGGCACCAACACACATTGTAACCCTCAGCGTGAGTTCCTTATTCAAGTAACGCCTCTCAGTGACTGGACCAAGAGCCTGCATATGTGGCTTGCCATGCCCATAGGCACCCAGGACTAACTAGATGGTGTGTATTCCAGTTGAGGGATCCCATTGCTTTGCTCTAGAGTCCCTCTCTTGGGGGGTCCCTTGTGGCAGAAAACAGTACTCTTCCCTTCCCACAGAATGAACCAAAACACTTGGGAGCTTGGACAATCCCCCGAGAGGAAGGGTCTTCCTCAGCCCCTGAAGCAACCCCTACCCTGAACGGCCACTGTGAACGCAACACCCAGAGACAAAAGCCTGAGCAACTGCCTCCAACTTGCCCTCCTTTGATATCCAGAGGATCTCCCCTCATGGAGTGGTGATCAGGCCTGCCATTACCTTGGCCCCTAGCTGAACCAAGTTTGCTTTTTCAGACATCTGTCCCCACAGCCCTGGCAAACACAGCCTCTAGGCTGGGTCCTCTGGAGCATTACCACAGGACCGTGCCTGCTCTCTCCTGGGAAACTGTGTCCATTCCTTTGGCGTCACACCTCCAGAATATGAGAAACCTCAAGGCCCCCGAGGATATCCCACTACTGGGAGCCTCCCTGGACACACAGGGGCCTTCTGACACAAGCTGAGCAGCTACCTCCACGAAGGCATGCATACAGATGTCAACAGAGATAGAAGGTTGAGCCGGACAGGCCCTTAGGCCCTAATCTCAACTCTTGCTTTGTTTTCCAGGTGTCACTCCTCAGAGGCTTTGGTTCGAAGAACAGGATATGGGGCTTTCCTGAGGCACTGAACAGAACTCCTCTCGTCTCCACATGGGAAGCTTCCTTGTTGGAGCCATGTCAAACACCTCAGGTTGGAGAATCCTGCAGAGTCCCTGAGCCACTTCCACATTCCAAGGTCTCCCAGGCCACCAAGCCACAGTAGGACTCATCTTCAGGAGAGTCCATTTCAACTCTCCCCTCTGGGTAGCTCACCCAGGAGCCCACAGATTGAGCCAACCGTTTCCTGACTAAACAGTGGGAATATGAGGTGGCGTTCCCAGGCATCCATGCTTAGACACCTGCTCTCGAGTATTTCCGTATGGGGCCTCCTGGAACCATCCAAGAGGACTCGACTGTCGTGCAGAAGGAAACCTTGAGGTTTGGAGTAGTTCACAAATCCCATCGTAGGCAAACATCCCTGACCTCATGAAAAACCCACACCCTTCAGGAAGAGGCCATGCTGGACAAAAACTCTAGCCTGAGGCACGTCTCATATTTGACATGACCTCAAATCAGGAGATATCGATTCAGCCTCTGCAGTGTGGGCCTTCCATGCCCTCGGTCCCAAACCTCACGCTAGCTTGTGTTTTCAGACTTCCTTCCTCACACTCCTGGCAAACAAGCCCTCCGGACTATGAACTCCAGAACCACAACCCAGCCCAGTGTCTGCCCAATGGAAGAAAAACGTTTCCCTGTTGGGTTCTCCAGAAAACCCAGATGAGGATCAACCTGCTCGGGCCTCGACGGTCCCCGAACTGGATAGGCTGCTCTGGGCACTCATGCTCTGTCTGACACAGCCTGAAGCCAGATGTCCAGACAGACAAGGAGACAGCTGGCCGCATACCCAGCACTTCGGACACGCCATGGTCTTATGCCGTCAATTCTTCCTAACCTTAGTTTTCAGATATCTGAACCTAGACATTATATCAATTCTCCACACAACTGGGTATCGCAGGCACAAAACAGAACTCCTCCTTCCCCATGGTTGTAAAGCTTGCTCTTGGCATGGAATCACAACTTCAGTGTGGGAGAAACCTTTATGGCCCCTGATGCCACGCCCAAACTTGAGTGCTGCTTGGGCACAAATTCACACTGTGACCCTCAGTATGAGCCCCATGTCAAAGAAAGGCCTGTCAGGGCCTGGACCAAGAGCCCACATATGGGGCTTGCAAAGCCCCTATGCTCCCAATCCTCACCAGTGTTTGAGTTTACCAGTCGCCCAGCCCATACCAGGGGCTCTGCTCTGGAATCCCTTTCTTGGAGAGACAAATGAGCCAGAAAACACGACTCCAACCTTACCACAAAATGACCCCAAACTCTTGGGAGCTGGGACAAATCCCCAAAGAGAGATACTCGTCCACAGTCCCTGTGGACACCCCTCCTATCCACGGCTATCCCGGGCACAACATCCAGAGACAAAAGCCTGAAGGAACGCCTCCCACTCGCCCTTGTTTAAGAGGCCCAGGAGCTCCCTCTCGGGCTGTACATCCGGCCTGCCATACGCTAGGCGCCACGCATAAGCTGAGTTTGTGTTTTCAGACTTCTGTGCCCACAGCCTGGACCCACACAACCTCCAGGCTAGGGCCTCTGGAGCCACAGCGAAAGATTGTGCCTGCCCTCTCCAAGGAAATTGTGCCCAATCCATTGACCACAACCCTACAGGTTAGGGAAAAGCTCCAAGGCCCCTGAGGTCATCAATAGTGTAGGCCACCCTGGACTAAGAGGGGCTCTCTGACACCAGCGGAGCATCTATATCCACTTAGACTCTCAGACAGTGTCCCCAGAGACAGAAGGTTGAAATGGACAGGCCCCCAGGCCCTAATCTGAACCTTAGCTTTGGTTTCCATGTGTCCGTCCTCAGAGGACTGTTTTCGTAGACCAGCACACGGGGCTTTTCTGAGGCACCAAAGAAACCTCTATCGTCTCCACATGGGGAGCTTTCTTACTGGGGACGTATCAAACCCTTCAGGTAGGAGAGTTCCGCAGGGCCACTGAACAACCTGCACATTCCAAGGTCTCCATGGACACAAACGCAAATTACGACGCATCCTCAGGAGAGGCCATTTCAACGTAGCCCCCTCGGTAGCGTGCCCCAGAGGCAGCAGATCAAACATATCTTGTGGCTAATGGCCAATGGGAATGCGAGGCATGCTGTACAGGGATCCATCCTTCGAACCCTGCTCTCCAATCCTTCCGTATCCTATGTCCTGGAGCCATGCAACAGGACTCGAATGTCCCGCAGAAGGAAACCTTGTGGTTGGGGTAACCTCCAAACACAGCGTGGGAAAACTTCCTTGGCCTCATGAGGCCCCTGCTTCATGAAGGTGCCATCATGGACACATACTCCAGCCTCAGCCAACGTCTGATCCTCAGCCTGACTTCAGATGAAGGAGATTTTGATTCAGCCTCTGCAGAGTGGGCCTGCTCTGCCCTTGGCTCCAATCCTCACCCTAGCTTGTGTTTTCAGACTTCTGTCCTCACATTCTGGGCCCACTAACCCACCCTCCTGGGAATTCTGGGGCCAAAATGAAGCACTCTGCCTGCCTCCCAGGAGAAAAATATTGTCTATGGTGCTGCCCAGAACCCCAAATGAGGACCAAAGAGCTTGGCCGTCGGCAACACCCCAATTGCATAGGCTACCTTAAACACTGATGCTCTGTCGCAAATTGACTGAGCCCAGACCTTCCAACAGACACCGAAACAGCTGGCTGCACACCCAGCACATTGGACCCTCCACTGCCTTAGGCCACCATCCATTCGCAACCTGGGTTTTCAGTCATCGGAACCTAGACCTTATCTCCAATCCCTGCAAAGGGGTAACCGGATGCACAAGTCAGAACCCCTCCTTTCCCATGGAAAGAAACCTTGCTGCTGGCAGTGAGTCAAAACTTCAGTGTAGGAGAAAACGGCATGGCCCATGAGGCCACGCCCATGCGTGAGGGCCGCCTTGGGCACAAACACATATTGTGACCCTCAGCGTGAGTACCTTATTCAAGTAACGCCTCTCAGTGACTGGATCAAGAGCCCGCATATGTGGCTTGCCATGCCCATAGGCACCCAGGACTAACTGATGGTGTGTATTCCAGTTGAGGGTACCCACTGCTGTGCTCTAGACTCCCTCTCCGGGGGGTCCCCTGTGGCAGAATACAGTACTCTTCCCTTCCCACAGAATGAACCCAAACACTTGGGAGCTTGGACAATCCCCCGAGAGGAAGGCTCTTCCTCGGCCCCTGAAGCAACCCCTACCCTGAACGGCCACTGTGAACGCAACACCCAGAGACAAAAGCCTGAGCGACCTCGTCCCACTTGCCCTCCTTTGATATTCAGAGGATCTCCCCTCACGGACTGGATCTCAGGCCTGCCATTACCTTGGCCCTAGCTGAGCCAAGTTTGCTTTTTCAGACATCTGTCCCCACATCCCTGGCAAACACAGCCTCTAGGTTGGGTCCTCTGGAGCCATACCACAGGACCGTGCCTGCTCTCTCCTGGAAAACTGTGTCCATTCCTTTGGCGTCACACCTCTAGAATATGAGAAACCTCAAGGACATCCCACTACTGGGAGCCTCCCTGGACACACAGGGGCATTCGGACACAAGCTGAGCAGCTACTTCCACCAAGGCATGCACACAGATGTCAACAGAGATAGAAGGTTGAGCCGGACTGGCCCTTAGGCCCTAATCTCAACTCTTGCTTTGGTGTCCAGGTGTCACTCCTCAGAGGCTTTGGTTTGAAGAACAGGATATGGGGCTTTCCTGAGGCACTGAACATAACACCTCTCGACTCCACATGGAAGCTTCCTTGTTGGAGCCATGTCAAACACCTCAGGTTGGAGAATCCTGCAGAGTCCTGAGCCCCCTCCACATTCCAAGGTCTCCCAGGCCACCAAGCCACAGTAGGACTCATCTTCAGGAGAGTCCATTTCAACTCTCCCCTCTGGGTAGCTCACCCAGGAGCCCGCAGATTGAGCCTGCCTTGTCCTGACTAAAGAGTGGGAATATGAGGTGGCGTTCCCAGGCATCCATGCTTAGACACCTGCTCTCGAGTGTTTCCATATGGGACCTCCTGGAACCATCCAATAGGACTCGACTGTCGTGCAGAAGGAAACCTTGAGGTTTGGAGTAGTTCACAAATCCCATCGTAGGCAAACCTCCCTGGCGTCATGAAGCCCCCACACCCTTAAGGAAGAGGCCATGCTGGACAAAAACTCTAGCCTGAGGCACGTCTCATAGTTGACATGACCTCAGTGCAGGAGATCTCGATACAGCCTCTGCAGAGTGGGCCTGCTCTGCCCTTGGTCCCAAACCTCAGGCTAGCTTGTGTTTTCAGACTTCCTTCCTCACACTCCTGGCAAACAAGCCCTCCGGACTAGGAACTCCAGAACCACAATCCAGCCCAGGGTCTGCCCAACGGAAGAACAACGTTTCCCTGTGGGGTTCTCCAGAAAACCCAGATGAGGATCAACCTGCTCGGGCCTCGACGGTACCCGAACTGGATAGGCTGCTCTGGGCACTTATGCTCCATCTGACACAGCCTGATGCCACACGTCGAGACAGACAAGGAGACAGCTGGCCACACACCCAGCACTTCGGACACGCCATGGTCTTATACCGTCACCTCTTCCTAACCTTGGTTTTCAGATATCTGAACCTAGACATTATATCAATTCTCCACACAGCTGGGTATCGCAAGCACAAAAGAGAACTCCTCCTTCCCCATGGTTGTAAAGCTTGCTCTTGGCATGGAGTCACACCTTCAGGGTGAGAGAAACCTTCATGGCCCCTGATTCCACGCCCAACCGTGAGTGCAGCAGCACAAATTCACACTGTGACCCTCAGTGTGAGCCCCATGTCAAAGTAAGGCCTGTCAGGGCCTGGACCAAGAGCCCACATATGGGGCTTGCCAGGCCGCTATGCACCCAATCCTCACCTTGTTTGAGTTTTCCAGTCTCCCCGCCCGTACCTGGGGCTCTGCTCTCGAATCCCTTTCTTGGAGAGACACATGAGCCAGACAACACGACTCCACCCTTCCCACAAAATGACCCCAAACTCTTGGGAGCTGGGACAAATACCCAGAGAGGGATACTCGTCCATATTCCCTGAGGCCACCCGTCCAATCCACGGCTATCCCGGACACAACATCCAGAGACAAAAGCCTGAAGGAACGCCTCCCTCTCGCCCTTGTTTCAGAGGCCCAGGAGCTCACTCTTGGGCTGTACATCCGGCCTGCCATACCCTAGGCGCCACTCATAAGCTGAGTTTGTGTTTTCAGACATCTGTGCCCACAGCCTGGACCCAAACAATCTCCAGGCTAGCCTCCATTACAAGGCCCTTATGGACACAAACACACATTAGGCCCCATCCTCAAGAAAGTCCATTTCAACTCAGCCACCCCGGTTTCTCCCGCAGAGCCATCAGATCTCAACTGTCTAGTCCCTTCTCTCTTCCCCAGGGCTCTGCTTTGGAATTCCTATTTGTTTGGGGCACCTGAGGTATCAAACCTGAAAGGAGACCTCCCATCCCACAGATTGACGAAAAATCATTTGGACCGGGCCATATCCACAGAGAGGAAGATTTGTCCATGGCCCAGGAGGCCTCCCCACATTCCAAGGCCATGGTTGATACAAAATCCAGAGACAAAAGCCTGAGCAAGCGCCTCAGACTCGCTCTTTCTTCATATCCTGAAGTTTTATTCTCATGGTTTGTAGATTGGTCCTGCCATACCGACGTCCCCAAACCTAAGCTGAGTTTGTGTTTTCAGCTTTCTGTCCTCAAATTCCAGGGCCACACACCCTCCAGGATGGGGCCCCTGGAGCCACACATTAGGACTGTGCTTACCCCATGCATGGAAATTCTGCCCATTCCATTGTTCAATATCGTACATATTAGGAGAACCCTGCAAAGTCCCCGAGGCCATCCCAAGAGTGTAGGTCTCCCGGGACAAACAAGGGCTGTCTGACACCAGCTGAGCATCTATCTCCACACATGACATAGATGGATGTCCCCAGAGAAGAAGATGGAACCAGACATGACCCTAGGCCATAATCGGATCCAAGCTTTGGTTTACAATCATGTCTCCTCAAAAGCCTGAATTCCAATACAAGCATAGGGGGTTTCCTGAGGCACCCATCAGAACAAACCTCATCTGCACAAGGAAACTTGAGCATGGGAGCTATGTCAAAAGTTTAGGAGAATACTTCAGGGTCCCGGTGCCACCGCCCCATTCCAAGGCCCCCATGGACACAAACACACTTTAGGACCTTACCTCGGGAAAGTCCATTTCAACTCAGCCTTCCCGGTGTCTCCCGCAGAGCCATCAGATCTCAACTTTCTTGTTGTTAGGAGACAATTGGAATGCGAGGCAATCTTCCCTGGCATCCATCCTCGAACGATGCTCTGGAGTCATTCCATAGGAAATGTCCTGGAGCTGCCCAACAGGTCTCAAATGTCCCGAATAACGAATCCTTGAAGGGGGCATCGAACTACTCCCAACGTGGGAAAACGTTAACAGCCTTAAGTCTTTGCTTCGTTCATGAAGGGGCAGTCATGCACAGAAACTCCAACCTGAGCCAAGTCTGATCCACGCCGTGACTTCAAATGCATGAGATATTGGTTCATATCTGCAGGGGGTACCTGCCCTGCCCTCGGCCTGACATCGGAGTCTAGCTTGTGTTCTCAGATTTCTGTCCTCACACTACTGGCCCCGAAGCCCTCACTTTTGGCAATTCTGGACCCACAATGCAGCACTCTGCCTGCCCTCTAGAAAAAATATCTTGCGTACTTAGCTTCCCAGGCACCACAAATGAGGATAAAACTACACGGCACTCGACTGTAACAAAATTATAAAGTCGAACCTGGACACTAATGCAATGTCTGACACAACCTGAGCCCGAACCTCCTGACCAACAACCAGGCAGCTGATCGCACACTGAGCATATCAGACCCACCATGGCCTTAGGTCATCATCTCTTCCCAACTGCGGTTTTCAGGATTTAGAACCTAGACCTTAAATCCACCCACTGCCAAGGGTTGAAAATGATGCAGAAATCAGACCTCCTTCCCCATGGCAAGAAACCTTGTGATTGGCATGTTGTCCAAAGTTCAGTGAAGTTGAAACCAGTGTGGCCCATGTGGCCCCGCCCATGCTCGCAGGCCAATTGGTCACAAATACACATTTTGACTCTCAGCCTGAGTCCAGTCCTAAAGTAAGGCCTCTCAGTGGCTGGATGAAGAGACAGCATATTGGGCCTGCCATGCCCCTAGGCCCAAATTTTTAACCATAATTGGGTTGTCCCTTCACTCTTCCCCAGGGCTCTGCTTTGGAATTCCTCTTTGGTTGAGACACCTGAGGTAACAAACCTGAAAGGAGACCTCCCATCCCACAGATTGTCGAAAAACCACTGGGACCGGGCCATATCCACAGAGAGGAAGATTCGCCCATGGCCCATGAGGCCTCCCCACTTTCCACGGCCATAGTTGATACAAAATCCAGAGACAAAAGCCTGAGCAAGCGCCTCAGACTCACTCTTTCTTCATATCCTGAAGAGTTGTTCTCATGGTTTGAGATTGGGCCTGCCATACCTACGTCCCCAAACCTAAGCTGAGTTTGTGTTTTCAGACTTCTGTCCGCAAAGTCCTGGGCCACACACCCTCCAGGCTGGGGCCTCTGGAGCCTCACATTAGGACTGTGCTTACCCCATGAATGGGAATTCTGCCCATTCCATTGTCCAAAATCGTACATATTAGGAGAACCCTCCAATTCCCCGAGGCCATCCCAATAGTGTAGGTCTCCCGGGACAAACAAGGGCGGTCTGACACCAGCTGAGCATCTACCTCCACTCATACCATAGATGGATGCCCCAGAGAAGAAGATTGAACCAGACAGGACCCTAGGCCATAATCGGATCAGTTGCTTTGGTTTACAGGCATGTATCCTCAAAAGCCTGGACTCCAATAACAGCATAGGGGGTTTCCTGAGGCACCCATCAGGTTAAATCTCGTCTCCACGAGGAAACTTGTGCATGGGAGCTATGTCAAAAGCTAAGGAGAATACTTCAGGGTCCCGGTGCCACCGCCCCATTCCAAGGCCCTCGTGGACACAAACACACATTAGGCCACATCCTCATGAAAGTCCATTTCAACTCAGCCAACCTGGTTGCTCCCGCAGAGCCAGAAGATCTCAACTGTCTTGTTGCTAGGAGACAATTGGAATGCGAGGCGGGCTTCCCTGGCATCCATCCTCGAACGATGCTCTGGAGTCTTTCCATATGGGACGTCCTGGAGCTGCCCAACAGGTCTCAATTGTCCCGCAGAAGGAATCCTTGAAGGGGGCATCCCACAACTCCCAACGTGGGAAAACCTCCCTGGCCTTGAGATTCCGCTCCTTTCATGGAGGGGCAGTCATGCACAGAAACTCAAACCTGAGCCAACGTCTGATCCTCGCCGTGAGTTCAGATGCATGAGATAATGGTTCAGATCTGAAGGGGGTACCTGCCGTGCCCTCGGCCTGAAGCCCAAGTCTAGCTTCTGTTCTCAGACTTCTGTCCTCACACTCCTGGCCCAGAATCCCTCAAGTCTGGCAATTCCGGACACATATGCAGCACTCTGCTTGACCTCTAGAAAAAATTTATTGCTTAAGAGCTGCCCAGGCACCTTAAATGAGGATAAACCTACACGGCACTCGACTGTACTCAAATATATAGTCTAACATGGGCATAATGCACTGTCTGACACAACCTGAGCCCAACCTCCTGACCAACACCCAGACAGCTGACTGCACACTGAGCAAATCAGACCCGCCAAGGCCTTAAGTCCTCATCTCTACCCAACTGCGGTTTTCAGGTTTCAGAACCTAGACCTTATCTCCAACCACTGCCCAGGGTTGAAAATGATGCAGAAATCAGAATTCCTTCCCCATGGCTAGATACCTTGTGATTGGCATGTGGTCCAATGTACAGTGTAGATGAAACCAGTGTTGCCCATGTGGCCCCGCCCATGTACGCAGGCCACATTGGTCACAAACACACATTGTGACCCTCAGCCTGAACCCAGTCCTCAAGTAAGGCTTCGAAGTGGCTATTGAAGCGACAGCATATTGGGCCTGCCCTGCCCCTAGGCCCCAATTTTTAAGCAGAGTTTGGGTAGCCCCTTCACTCTTCCACAGTGCTCTGCTTTGGAATTCCTCTTTGGTTGGGACACCTGAGGTAACAAACCTGAAAGGAGACCTCCCATCCAACAGATTGACGAAAAACAATTGGGCCGTGCCTAATCCACAGAGATGAAGATTCGTCCATGGCCCATGAGGTCTCCGCACATTCCACGGCTATTGATACATAATCCAGAGACAAAAGCCTGAGCAAGCGCCTTAGACTCGTTCTTGCTTCAGATACTGAAGTGTTCTTCACATGGTTTGTAGATTTGGCCTGCCATACCTACGTCCCCAAACCTAAGCTGAGTTTTTGTTTTCAGACTTCTGTCCTCAAAGTCCTGGGCCACAAACCCTCCAGGCTGTGGCCCCTGAGTCACATATTAGGACTGTGCCTACACAATCCATTGGAATTCTGCCCATTCCATTGTCCAAAATCGTACAAATCAGGAGAACCCTCCAAAGTCCCCGAGGCCATCCCAATAGTGTAGGTCTCCCGGGACAAACAAGGGCGGTCTGACACCAGCTGAGCATCTACCTCCACTCATACCATAGATGGATATCCCCAAAGAAGAAGATTGAACCAGACAGGACCCTAGGCCATAATCGGATGCATTGCTTTGGTTTACAGGCATGTCTCCTCAAAGGACTGGATTCCAATACCAGCAAAGCGGGTTTCCTGAGGCACCCATGAGAACAAATCTCATCTCCACAAGGAAACTTGTGCATGGGAGCTATGTCAAAAGCTTAGGAGAATACTTCAGGGTCACTGTGCCACCGCCCCAAACCAAGGCCCTCATGGACCCAAACACACATTATGCCCCATCCTCAGGAAAGACCATTTCTTTTTTTTTTTCTATTTAAGATTTCTTTTATTTATTTGACAGACAAAGATCACAAGCAGGTAGAGAGGCAGGCAGAGAGAGAGTAGGAGGTAGGCTCCCTGCTAAGCAGAGAGCCTGATATGAGGCTTGATCGAGAACTCTGAGATCATGACTTCAGCCAAAGGCAGCAGCTTAACCCACTGAGCCACCCAGGAGACCCAGGATAGTCCATTTCAATTCAGCCACCCCGGTTGCTCCCGCAGAGCCATCTGATCTACACTGTCTTGTTGCTATTAGCCAATTGGAATGCGAGGCGGGCTTCCCTGGAATCCATCCACGAATGGTGCTCTGGAGTCATTCCATATGAGATGTACTGGATCTGCCCAACAGGTCTCAATTGTCCCGCAGAAGGAATCCTTGAAGGGGGCATCCCACAACTCCCAACGTGGAAAAACCTCCATGGCCTTGAGATTCCGCACCGTTCATGAAGGGGCTGTCATGCACAGAAACTCCAACCTGAGCCAACGTCTGATCCTCACCGTGACATCAGATGCATGAGATATAGGTTCAGATCTGCAGGGGGTACCAGCTTCCCCTCGGCCTGAAGCCCAAGTCTAACTTGTGTTCTCAGACTTCTGTCCTCACACTCCTAGGCAAGAATCCCTCAAGTTTTGCAATTCTGGACCCACAAGGCAAGACTCTGCCTGACCTCTTCAAAAAATTTTATTGCCTAATGAGCTGCCCAGGCACCTTAAATGAGGATAAACCTAAACGGCACTCCACTGCACCCAAATTATATAGTCTAAGCTGGGCACTAATGCACTGTCTGTCACCACCTGAGCCCGAACCTCCTGACCAACACCCAGGTAGATGACCTCATACTGAGCACATCAACATGCCATGGCCTAAGGTCGTCATCTCTTCCCAACTGTGGTTATCAGGCTTCAGAACCTAGACCTTATCTCCAACCACTGCCCAGGGTTGATAATGATGCAGAAAGCAGAACTCTTTCCCCATGGCAAGAAACCTTGTGATTGGCATGTTGTCCAAAGTTCAGTGTAGTTGAAACCAGTGTGGCCCATGAGGCCCCGCTCATGCTCGAGGGCCACATACTTCAGGTTCCCGGTCCCACCGCCCCATTCCAAGGCCCTCATGGACACAAACACACATTAGGCCCCATCCTCAGGAAAGACCATTTCAACTCAGCCACCCCGGTTGCTCCCGCAGAGCCATCCGATCTCCACTGTCTTGTTGCGAGGAGACAATTGGAAAGCGAGGTGGGCTTCCTTGGCATTCATCCTCGAACGGTGCTCTGGCGTCATTCCATATGGGAGGTCCTGGAGCTGCCCAACAGGTCTCAATTGTCCCGCAGAAGGAATCCTTGAAGGGGGCATCCCACAACTCCCAACGTGGGAGAAAATCCATGGCCTTGAGATTCTACTCCATTCATGAAGGTTCAGTCATGGACAGAAACTCCAAACTGAGCCAACGTCTCATCCTCGCCGTGACTTCCGATGCATGAGATATTGGTTCAGATCTGCAGGGGGTACCTGCCGTGCCCACAGCCTGAAGTCCAAGTCTAGCTTGTCTTCTCAGAATTCTGTCCTCACACACCTGGCCCAGAAGCCCTCAACTCTGGCAATTCCTGACCCACAATGCAGCACTGACAGCCCTCTCGAAAAATATTTTGCCTAATGAGCCTCCCAGGCACCTTAATGAGGATAAACCTACACGGCTCTGACTATACCCAAATTATATAGTCTAACCAGAACACTAATGCACTGTCTGACACAACCTGAGCCCGAACATCCTGACCAACACCCAGACAGCTGACCGCACACTGAGCACATCAGACCCGCCATGGCCTTAGGTCATCATCTCTTCCCAACTGCTGTTCAGGCTTCAGAACCTAGACTTTATATCCAACCTCTGCCCAGGGTTGAAAATGATGCAGAAATCAGAACTCCATCCCCATGGCAAGAGACCTTGTGATTGGCATGTTGTCCAAAGTTCAGTGTAGTTGAAACCAATGTGGCCAATGAGGCCCCGCCCAAGCTCGAGGGCCACATTGGTCACAAACACACATTCTGTCCCTCAGCCTAAGCCCAGTCCTCAAGTAAGGCCTATCAGCGGCTGGATGATGAGATAGCATATTGGGCCTGCCCTGCCCATAGGCCCCAATTTTTAACCATAGTTTGGGTTGTCCCTTCACTCTTTCCCAGGCCTCTGCTTAGGATTCCTCTTTGGTTGGGACACCTGAGGTAACAAACCTGAAAGCAGACCTCCCATCCAACAGATTGACGAAAAACAATTGGGACCGGGCCAAATCCCAAGAGAGGAAGATTCATCCATGGCCCATGTGGCCTCCCCACATTCCACGGCAATCGTTGATACAAAATCCAGAGACAAAAGCCTGAGCAAGCGCCTCAGACTCGCTCTTTCTTCATATCCTGAAGAGTTCTTCCTACGGTTTGTAGATTGGGCCTGCCATACCTACGTCCCCAAACCTAAGGTAAGTTTGTGTTTTCAGAATTCTGTCCTCAAAGTCCTGGGCCACACACCCTCTAGGCTAGGGCCACTGGAGCCACACATGAGCACTGTGTCTACCCAATCTATGGGAATTCTGCCCATTCCATTGTCGAAAATCGCACAAATAAGGAGAACCCTCTATAGTCCCCGAGGCCATCCCAATTGTGTAAGTCTCCCAGGACAAACAAGGGCGGTCTCACACCAGCTGAGCATCTACCTCCACTCATACCACAGATGGATGTCCCCAGAGAAGAAAATTGAACCAGACAGGACGCTAGGCCATAAACGGATCCATTGCTTTGGTTTACAGGCATGTCTCCTCAAAAGCTTGGATTCCAATACCAGCGTAGGGGGTTTCCTGAGGCACCCATTAGAACAAATCTCATCTCCACAAGGAAACTTGCGCATGGGAGCTATGTCCAAATCTTAGGAGAATACTTCAGGGTCCCCGTGCCCCCGCCCCATTCCAAGGCCCTCATGGACACAAACACACCTTAGACCCCAACCTCAGAAAGTCCATTACTTTTTTTTTTTAAGATTTTATTTATTTATTTGACAGTCATAGATCACAAGCAGGCAGAGAGAGAGTAGGAAGCAGGCTCCCTGCTGAGCAGAGTGCCTGATGTGAGGCTCGATCCTAGGACTCTGAGATCATGACCTGAGTCGAAAGAAGTGGCTTAACACACTGAGCCACCCAGGAGCCCCACGAAAGTCCCATTCAACTCAGTCACACCGGTAGCTCCCGCAGAACCATCCAATCTAAACTGTCTTGGTGCTAGATGACTATTGGAATGCGAGGCGGGCTTTCCTGGCATCCATCCTCGAACGGTGCTCCGGAATCATTCCATATGGGATGTCGTGGAGCTGGCCAACAGGTCTGAAATGTCCCGCCGAAAACATCCTTGAAGGGGGCATCCCACAACTTCCAACTTGGGAAAACCACCAAAGCCTTGATTTTCCGCTCCGTTCCTGAAGGGACAGTCATGCACAGAAACTCCAACATGAGCCAACGTCTAATCATCACCGTGACTTCAGAAGCATGAGATATTGGTTCAGTTTGGGTTGTCCCTTCACTCTTCCCCAGGGCTCTGCTTTGGAATTCCTCTTTGGTTGGGACACCTGAGGTAACAAACCTGAAAGGTGACTTCCCATCCCACAGATTGACGAATAACAATGGGGACCGCGCCAAATCCACAGAGAGGAAGATTCATCCATGGCCCATGAGGCCTCCCCACATTCCACGGCCATCGTTGATACAAAATCAAGAAATAGCCTGAGCAGGCGCCTCAGACTCGCACTTTCTTCATATCCTGAAGAGTTCTTTTCATGGTTTGTAGATTGGGCCTGCCATACCTACGTCCCAAACCTTGGCTGAGTTTGTGTTTTCAGTTTTCTGTCCTAGAAATCCTGGGCCACACACCCTCCAGGCTGGGCACCTGGAGCCACATATTAGGACTGTGCCTACACAATACATGGGAATT
The DNA here is from genome assembly GCF_964662115.1 of Mustela nivalis. Classification (NCBI taxonomy): domain Eukaryota; kingdom Metazoa; phylum Chordata; class Mammalia; order Carnivora; family Mustelidae; genus Mustela; species Mustela nivalis. The sequence goes on along the minus strand of NW_028134131.1, from coordinate 9,452 downwards.
CTGCCCATTCCATTGTTCCAAATCGTACAAATTAGGAGAACCCTACAAAGTACCCGAGGACATCACAATTGTGTGGTCTCCCGGGACAAACAAGGGCCGTCTGACACCAGCTGACCATCTACCTCCACTCATACCATAGATATATGTCCTCAGAGAAGAAGATTGAACCAGACAGGACACTAGGCCATAATCGGATCCATTGCTTTGGTTTACAGGCATGTCTCCTCAAAAGCCTGGATTCCAATACAAGCATAGGGGTTTTCCTGAGGCACCCATGAGAACAATTCTCGTCTCCATGGGAATCTTGTGCATGTAAGCTATGTCAAAAGCTTAGGAGAATACTTCAGGGTCCCAGTGACACCGCCCATTCCAAGGTCCTCATGGACACAAACACACATTAGGCCCCATCCTCAGGAACGTCCATTTCAACTCAGCCACCCCGGTTGCTCCCGCAGAGCCATCCGATTTCAAATGTCTTGTTGCAAGGAGACAATTGGAATGCGAGGCGGGCTTCCTTGGCATCCATATTCGAACTGTGCTCTGGAGTCATTCCATATGGGAAGTCCTGGAGCTGCCCAAAAGGTCTCAATTGTCCCGCAGAAGAAATCCTGGAAAGGGGCATCCCACAAGTCCCAACGTGTTGAAAACCTCCATGGTCGTGAGATTCAGCCATGTTCATGAAGGTGCAGTCATGCACAGAAACTCCAAACTGAGCCAACGTCTGATCCTCGCCATGACTTCAGATGCATGAGATATTGGTTCAGAACTTCAGGGGGTACCTGCCCTGCCCTCGGCCTGAAGCTCAAGTCTAGCTTGTGTTCTCAGACTTCTGTCCTCACACTACTGGCCCAGAATTCCTCAAGTTTGGCAATTCTGGACCCACAATGCAGCACTCTGCCTACCCTCTAGAAAAAAATATATTGCCTAATGAGGTGCCCAGGCATCTTAAAGGAGGATAAAACTACAAGGCACTCGACTGTACCCAAATTATACAGTCTAACCTGGGCACTAATGCACTGTCTGACACAACCTGAGCCCGAACTTGCTGACCAACACCCAGGCAGCTGACCGCACACTGAGCACATCAGACCCGCCATGGACTTAGGTCGTCATCTCTTCCCAACTGCGGTTTTCAGGATCAAGAACCTAGACCTTATCTCCAACCACTGCCCAGGTTTGAAAATGATGCAGAAAGCAGAACTCCTTCCCAATGGCAAGAAACCTTGTGATTGGCATGTTGTCCAAAGTTCAGTGTAGTTGAAACCAGTGTGGCCTATGAGGCCCCGCCCATGCTCGCGGGCCACATTGGTCACAAACACACATTGTGACCCTCAGCCTGAGCCCAGTCCTCAAGTAAGGCCTCTCAGTGGCTGGATGAAGAGACAGCATATGGGGCCTGCCATGCCACTAGGCCCCAATTTTTAACCATAGTTTGGGTTGTCCCTTCACTCTTCCCCAGGTCTCTGCTTTGGAATTCCTCTTTGGTTCGGACACCTGAGGTAACATACCTGAAGGCAACATCCCAGCCCACAGATTTACGAAAAACAATTGGGACCGGGCAAAATTCACAGAGAGGAAGATTCGTCCATGGCCCATGAGGCCTCCTCACATTCGACGGCCTTCGTTGATACAAAATACAGAGACCATAGCCTGAGCAAGCGCCTCAGACTCGCTCTTTCTTCATATCCTGAAGAGTTCCTCTCATGGTTTGTAGATGGGGCCTGATATACCTACGTCCCCAAACCAAGCTGAGTTTGTGTTTTCAGACATCTGTCCTCAAAGTACTGGGCCACACACACTCCAGGCTGGGGCCACTGGAGCCACACATTAGGACTGTGCCTACCCCATGCCCATTCCATTGTATAATTTCGTACAAATTAGGAGAACCCTCCAAAGTCCCTAGGCCATCCCAATAGTGTAGGTCTCTGTGGACAAACAAGGGCGGTCTGACAACATAATCGGATCCATTGCTTTGGTTTATAGGCATGTCTCCTCAAAATCCTGGATTCCAATACCAGCATAGGGGGTTTCCTGAGGCACCCATCAGAAATAATCTCGTCTCCACGAAGAAACTTGTGCATGGGACCTATGTAGGTCATGAAGGGGCAGTCATGCACAGAAACTACAACCTGAGCCCGAACCTCCTGACCAACAACCAGGCAGCTGACCGCACACTGAGCACATCAGACCCACCATGGCCTTAGGTCATCATCTCTTCCCAACTGCGGTTTTCAGGATTCAGAACCTAGCTGAGTTTGTGTTTTCCGACCTCTGTCCTCAAAGTCCTGGGCAACACACCCTCCTGGCTGGGGCCCCAGGAGCCACATATTAGGACTGTGCCTACCCCATGCATGGGGATTCTGCCCATTCCATTGTCCAAAATTGTACAAATTAGGAGAACCCTCCAAAGTCCCCGAGGCCATCCCAATATGTAGGTGTCTGTGGACAAACAAGGGCGGTCTGACACCAGCTGAGCATCTACCTCCACTCATACCATAGATGGATGTCCCCAGAGAAGGATATGGTACCAGACAGGACCCTAGGCCATAATCGGATCCATTGCTTTGGTTTAAAGGCATGTCTCCTCAAAATCCTGGATTCCTATACCAGCATAGGGGCTTTCCTGAGGCACCCATCAGAAAAAATCTCGTCTCCACGAGGAAACTTGTGCATGGGACCTATGTCAAAATTTTAGGAGCATACTTCCGAGTCCCGGTGCCACCGCCCCATTCCAAGTTCCTCATGGAAACAAACACACATTAGGCCCCATGCTCGGGAACGTCCATTTCAACACAGCCGCCCCGATTGCTCAGTCAGAGCCATAGAACTCAACTGTCTTGTTGCTAGGAGACAATTGGAATGCGAGGCGGGCATCCCTGGCATCCATCCTCGAACGGTACTCTGGAGTCATTCCATATGGGATGTTTTGGGGCTTCCCAACAGGTCTCAATTGTCCCGCAGAAGGAATCCTTGAAGGGGGCATCCCACAACTCCCAACGAGGCAAAACCTCCATGGCATTGAGATTCCTCTCCGTTCATGAAGGGCAGTCATGCACAGAAACTACAACCTGAGTCAACGTCTGATCCTGCCGTGACTTCAGATGCATGAGATATGGGTTCAGATGTGCAGGGGGTACCTGCCTTGCACTCGACCTGACGCCCAAGTCTAGCTTGTGGTCTCAGACTTCTGTCCTCACACTACTGGCCCAGAAGCCCTCACGTTTGGCAATTCCGGACCCACAATGCAGTACTCTGCCTGCCCTCTAGAAAAAATATCTTGCCTAATGAGCTTCCCAGGCACCACAAGATGATCAACCTTCACGGAACTCGACTGTACCCAAATTATATAGTCTAACCTGGGCACTAATGCACTGTCTGACACAACCTGAGCCCAAAACTCCTGACCAACAACCAGGCAGCTGACCGCACACTGAGCACATCAGACCCACTATGGCCTTAAGTCATCATCTCTTCCCAACTGCGGTTTTCAGGCTTCCGAACCTAGACCTTATCTCCAACCACTTCCCAGGGTTGAAAATGATGCAGAAATCAGAACTCCTTCCCCATTGCAAGAGACCGTGTGATTGGCATGTTGTCCAAAGTTCAGTGTAGTTGAAACCAGTGTGGCCCATGAGGCTCGAACCCTGCTCGCGGGACACATTGGTCACAAACACACATTGTGACCCTCAGCCTGAGCCCAGTCCTCAAGTAAGGCCTCTCAGTGGCTGGATGAAGAGATAGCATATGGGGCCTGCCATGCCCCTAGGCCCCAAATTTTAACCATAGTTTGGGTTGTCCCTTCACACTTCCCAGGGCTCTGTTTGGAATTCCTCTTTGGTTGGGACACCTGAGGTAACAAACCTGAAAGGAGACCTCCCATCCCGCAGATTGACGAAAAACAATTGGGACCGGGCCAAATCCCAAGAGAGGAAGTTCGTCCATGGCCCATGAGGCCTCCCCTCATTCCATGGCCATCGTTGACACTATCCAGACACCAAAGCCTGAGCAAGCGCCTCAGACTCGCTCTTTCTTCGTATCCTGAAGATTTCTTCTCATGGTTTGTAGATTGGGCCTGCCATACCTACGTCCCCAAACCTAGGCTGCCTTTGTGTTTTCCGACCTCTGTCCTCAAAGTCCTGGGCCACACACCCTCCAGGCTGGGGCCTCTGGAGCCACACATTAGGACTGTGCCTACCCCATGCATGGGGATTCTGCCCATTCCATTGTCCAAAATCGTACAAATTAGGAGAACCCTCCAAAGTCCCCGAGGCCATCCCAATATGTAGGTGTCTGTGGACAAACAAGGGCGGTCTGACACCAGCTGAGCATCTACCTCCACTCATACCATAGATGGATGTCCCCAGAGAAGGATATGGTACCAGACAGGACCCTAGGCCATAATCGGATCCATTGCTTTGGTTTAAAGGCATGTCTCCTCAAAATCCTGGATTCCTATACCAGCATAGGGGCTTTCCTGAGGCACCCATCAGAAAAAATCTCGTCTCCACGAGGAAACTTGTGCATGGGACCTATGTCAAAATCTTAGGAGAATAATTCAGAGTCCCGGTGCCACCGCCCCATTCCAAGGTCCTCATGGACACAAACACACATTAGGCACCATGCTCAGGAATGTCCATATCAACTCAGCCAACCAGGTTGCTCCCGCAGAGCCATCCGAACTCAACTGTCTTGCTGCTAGGAGACAATTGGAGAGCGAGGTGGGCTTCCCTGGAATCCATCCTCGAAAGGTGCTCTGGAGTCATTCCATATGGCATGTTTTGGAGCTGCCCAACAGGTCTCAATTGTCCCGCAGAAGGAATCCTTGAAGGGGCCATCCCACAACTCCCAACGTGGGAAAAACTCCATGGCCTTGAGATTCCTCTCCGTTCATGAAGGGGCAGTCATGCACAGAAACTACAACCTAGGCCAACGTCGGATCCTCGCCGTGACTTCAGATGCATGAGATATTGGTTCAGATGTGCAGGGGGTACCTGCCTTGCCCTCGGCCTGAAGCCCAAGTCTAGCTTGTGGTCTCAGACTTCTGTCCTCACACTGCTGGCCCAGAAGCCCTCACGTTTGGCAATTCTGGAACCACAATGCAGCACTCTACCTGCCCTCTAGAAAAAATATCTTGTCTAAGGAACTGCCCGGGTACCTCAAATAAGGATCAACATACACGGCAATCGACTGTATCCAAATTATATAGTCTAACCTGGGCACTAATGCACTGTCAGACACAACCTGAGCCCGAAACTCCTGACCAACAACCAGGCAGCTGGCCGCACACTGAGCACATCAGACCCACCATGGCCTTAGGTCATCATCTCTTCCCAACTGTAGTTTTCAGTCTTCTGAACCTAGACCTTATCTCCAACCACGGCCCAGGGTTGAAAATAATGCAGAAATCAGAACTCCTTCACCATGGCAAGAGACCTTGTGATTGGCATGTTGTCCAAAGTTCAGTGTAGATGAAACCGGTGTGGCCCATGAGGCCACGCCCACTCTCCCGGGCCACATTGGACACAAACACACATTGTGACCCTCAGCCTGAGCCCAGTTCTCAAGTAAGGCCTCTCAGTGGCTGGTGAAGAGACAGCATATGGGGCCTGACATGCCCCTAGGCCCCAAATTTTAACCATAGTTTGGGTTGTCCCTTCACTCTTCCCCAGGGCTCTGCTTTGGAATTCCTCTTTGGTTGGGACACCTGAGGTTACAAACCTGAAAGGAGACCTCCCATCCCACAGATTGACGAAATACAATTAGGACCGGTCCAAATCCACAGAGAGGAAGAACCGTCCATGGCCCATGAAGTCTCCCCACATTCCACGGCCATGGTTGACACAAAATCCAGAGACCAAAGCCTGAGCAAGCGCCTCAGACTGGCTCTTTCTTCATATCCTGAAGAATTCTTCTCATGGTTTGTAGATTGGGCCTGCCATACCTACGTCCCCAAACCTAAGCTGTGTCTGTGTTTTCAGACTTCTGTCCTCAAAGTCCTGGGCCACACACCCTCCAGGCTGGGGCCCCTGGAGCCACACATTAGGACTGTGCCTACCCAATCTATGGGAATTCTGCCCATTCCATTGTCCAAAATTGTACAAATTAGGAGAACCCTCCAAAGTCCCCGAGGCCATCCCAATATGTAGGTGTCTGTGGACAAACAAGGGCAGTCTGACACCAGCTGAGCATCTACCTCCACTCATACCATAGATGGATGTCCCCAGAAAAGGAGATGGAAACAAACAGGACCCTAGGCCATAATCGGATCCACTTCTTTGGTTTACAGGCATGTCTCCTCAAAATCCTGGATTCTAATACCAGCATAGGGTGTTTCCTGAGGCACCCATCAGAAAAAATCTCGTCACCACGAGGAAACTTGTGCATGGGACCTATGTCAAAATCTTAGGAGCATACTTCCGAGTCCCGGTGCCACCGCCCCATTCCAAGGTCCTCATGGAAACAAACACACATTAGGCCCCATTCTCGGGAACGTCCATTTCAACACAGCCACCCCGGTGTCTCCCGCAGAGCCATCCGATCTCCACTGTCTTGTTGCTAGGAGACAATTGGAATGCGAGGCGGGCTTCCCTGGCATCCATCCTCGAACAGTGCTCTGAAGTCATTCCTTATGGGATATTTTGGAGCTGCCAAACAGGTCTCAAATGTCCCGCAGAAGGAATTTTTGAAGGGGGCATCCCACAACTCCCAACGTGGGAAAACCTCCATGGCCTTGAGATTCCTCTCCATTCATGAAGGGGCAGTTATGCACAGAAACTACAACCTGAGCCAAAGTCTGATCCTCGCCGTGACATCAGATGCATGAGATATTGGTTCAGATGTGCAGGGGGTACCTGCCTTGCCCTCGGGACTGAAGCCCAAGTCTAGCTTGTGGTCTCAGACTTCTGTCATCACACTACTGGCCCAGAAGCCCTCAAGTTTGGCAATTACGGACCCACAGTGCAGCACTCTGCCTGCCCTCTAGAAAAAATATCTTGCCTAATGAGCTGCCCAGGCACCTCAAATGAGGATCAACCTACACGGCACTCGACTGTACCCAAATTACATAGTCTAACCTGGTCACTAATGCACTGTCTGACACAAGCTGAGCCTAAAACTCCTGACCAACAACCAGGCAGCTGGCCGCACACTGAGCACATCAGAACCACCATGGCTTTAGGTCATCATCTCTTCCCAACTGCGGATTTCAGGCTTCAGAACCTAGACCTTATCTCCATCCACTGCCCAGGGTTGAAAATGATGCAGAATCAGAACTCCTTCACCATGGCAAGAGACCTTGTGATTGGCATGTTGTCCAAAGTTCAGTGTAGTTGAAACCAGTGTGGCCCATGAGGCCCCGCCCAAGCTCGCGGGCCACATTGGTCACAAGCACACATTGTGAACCTCTGCCTGAGCCCAGTCCTCAAGTAAGACCTCTCAGTGGCTGGATGAAGGGACAGCATATGGGGCCTGCCATGCCCCTAGGCCCCAAATTTTAACCATAGTTTGGGTTGTCCCTTCACTCTTCCCCAGGGCTCTGCTTTGGAATTCCTCTTTGCTTGGGACACCTGAGGTAACAAACCTGAAAGGAGACCTTCCATCCCACAGATTGACGAAAAACAATTAGGCCGATCCAAATCCACAGAGAGGAAGATTCGTCCATGGCCCATGAGCCTCCCCACATTCCACGGCCATCCTTGACACAAAATCCAGAGACCAAAGCCTGAGCAAGCGCCTCAGACTCGCTCTTTCTTCGTATCCTGAAGATTTCTTCTCATGGTTTGTAGATTGGGCCTGCCATACCTACGTCCCCAAACCTAAGCTGCGTTTGTGTTTTCCGACTTCTGTCCTCACAGTCCTCGGCCACACACCCTCCAGGGTCTGGCCACTGGTGCCACACATTAGGACTGTGCCTACCCCATGCATGGGATTTCTGCCCATTCCATTGTCCAAAATTGTACAAATTAGGAGAACCCTCCAAAGTCCCCGAGGCCATCCCAATAATGTAGGTCTCTGTGAACAAAGAAGGGCGGTCTGACACCAGCTGAGCATCTACCTCCACTCATACCATAGATGGATGTCCCCAGAGAAGGAGATGGAACCAGACAGGACCCTAGGCCATAATCGGATCCATTGCTTTGGTTTACAGGCATGTCTCCTCAAAAGCCTGGATACCAATACCAGCATAGGGGGTTTCCTGAGGCACCCATCAGAAAACATCTCATCTCCACGAGGAAACTTGTGCATGGGACCTATGTCAAAATCTTAGGAGAATACTTCAGAGTCCCAGTGCCACAGCCCCATACCAAGGTCCTCATGGACACAAACACATATTAGGCCCCATGCTCGGGAACGTCCATTTGAACTCAGCCACCCCGGTTGCTTCCGCAGAGCCATCCGATCTCCACTGTCTTGTTGCTAGGAGACAATTGGAATGCGAGGCGGGCTTCCCTGGCATCCATCCTCGAACGGTACTCTGGGTCATTCCATATGGGATGTTTTGGAGCTGCCAAACAGATCTCAATTGTCCCGCAGAAGGAATCCTTGAAGGGGGCATCCCACAACTCCCAACGTGGGAAAACCTCCATGGCCTTGAGATTCCTCTCCGTTCATGCAGGGGCAGTCATGCACAGAAACTACAACCTGAGCCAACGTCTGATCTTTGCCGTGACATCAGATGCATGAGATATTGGTTCAGATGTGCAGGGGGTACCTGCCTTGCCCTCGGGCCTGAAGCCCAAGTCTAGTTGAAGTCTCAGACTTCTGTCCACATCTGTCTATGGGTCTGAGTGCAGGTAGGTGCTCAGTTGGGCTCAGATTGCCCCTGTTTTTCCTGGGAAGCCACCACTATTGAGATGGATCAGGGACTTCGGAGGTTTATCCTATTAGAAGGGTTGTGGCCATTGGAATGGGCACACACAATTCCCTAGGAGAGGGCAAGTACAGTCCTCAGGTTTGGCTCCAGGGGCCTGAGCCTGTAGGTTTTGTAGGCCAGGGCTGTTTGGACAGTTGTCTGAAAACACAAACTCGGCTTATGTTTCGGGTCATAGGTATGGCAGGACTGATCTACAGACCATGAAGAGAACACTTCGGGATTTGAAAGAAGGGCGAGTGCGAGGCTCCTGCTCAAGTTTTTGTCTCTGGATATCGTGTCACTCATGGTCGTGAAATTTCTGGGGGACTTCATGGGAAATGGACGAGTCTTACTCTCTTGTGGTTTGGCCCCGTCCAAAGAGTTTGGGGGCATTCTATGGGCTGGAAGAAGTCCGTTTTTTGTTGTTGTTGTTGTTGTTGTTTTCTTTTTTAACCTCAGGTGTCCCACCAAATGAGGGATTCCAGAGTAGAGCCCTGGGGAGGGGCGACTGGACAATCAGAAATCTGGTTAAAAATTGGGGCCTAGGGACATGTCAAGCCCATTATGACATCTAATGGTCCAGCAACTGAGAGGACTTACT